>NW_016107864.1:756509-892217 GCF_001604975.1 Cebus imitator
AAAAAAAAAGAAGCCAACATCCCTGATGAATAATAGATTAAAAATTTTTAACAAAATACTAGCCAACCAAATTCAATAGCCGATTAAAAGGATAATTCACTATGACCACATGGGGTTAATTTCTAGAATTTAAGAATATTTTAATATAGGCAAATCAATAAATTCCGTATGTCACTTTAATAAAAAACAAAAACTATGATAATCTCAATAGATGAAGAAAAGAAATCCAACAAAATTTAACATGTTTTCGTGATAAAAACTGACAGCAAATTAAATAGAAGAAATGTTCCACAATACGATAAAGGCCAAATAAAAAATTCATAGCCAAACTCACACTCAACAGATGCACAGACCAATAAAATGGTATAGAAAACTTAGAAATAAATCCACATATTTACAGCCACTTCATTTTTGACAATGATGTCAAGAAAACGCATTGGAGAAAAGGCAATCTATTTAAAAAATGGTGTTGGAAAACTAGGTATTTACACATAGGAGAATGAAATTAGACCCTTATCCCACACCACTTAACAAAAATCAAAATGGATTAAAGATCTAAACTGTATATATGGTACAAGAAAACATACAGGGAAAGCTTCATGACTTGGTTTTGGGCAATGACTTTTTTTGTGTGTGTGACCCAAAAAGCACAGGCAACAAAAGCAAACACAGACAAACGGGATCACACCTAACTGAACAGCTTTTGTACAACAAAAGAAGCAGTTAATAGAGTAAGAAGACAACTGCGGAATGGAAGAAAATATTTGCAAGCCATACATCTGATAAAGGCTTAATATTCTAAACATATTTGGAACTTAAACAACTAATAACAAGGAAACAAACAACTTGATTTAAAAATGGGAAAATACCTGAATAGACATTTCTTAAAAGGTACAGAAACAGCCAACAAGTATATGAAAAAAATGATCACCAGTAATCATCAGGGAAATACAAATGACAACCACAGTGAGATATCATCTAATGCCTGTAAAATGGCTTTTGTCTTATGTGATAAATGATAAGAAGTATTAGCAAAGATGTGAAGAAAAGGGAATCCTTGTATATTGTTAGTGGGAATGTAAATTAATACAGTCATTGTGGGAAACAGTATGGAAATTCCTCAAAAATTAGAACTACTATATGATCCAGTAATTTCACTACTGGTTATAAAACCAAATGAACTGAAATCAATATGTAGAAGAGAGATCTGCAATCCCACATTCATTGCAGCATTATTCACAACAACCATGATATGAAATAAATCTAAGTGTCCATCAGTGAATGAATGGATAAAGAATATGTGGCATATATATAAGATGGAATACTATTCAGCCATTCAAAGAAGGAAATTCTGTCATTGTGATGACATAAACCTGGAGGATGTGTTAAGTGTGTTAAGTCAGACACAGACACAAAAAGTACCACGTTATCTCACTTATATATGCTGTATAAAAAAGTTGAACTAATAATAAAATGGTGGTAACCTGAGGCTGGGGGGTATGAGGAGTGGGCAGATGTTTGTTAGAGGACACAAAACTTCAGTTGACCCTATATATGGGTCTTCACTCTGACTAGAATTTAAAGTCTCTGTGTCAGCAGACTGCAATCTTTATTGCTATTGCCCCTTACTACTCTCCCCCTTCCTTTAAAAAAAAAATTAAACAGAAAACAAGGATAGTTAAATCCTGAGATAGGGATTAAGTCATGGTTAAAATTTGGAACAATCAATACGTCAGATTCTGTCCTCTTCTACGCACACAGTGAATCTATAGTTAAGGATGCCTTTGCTATAAGGCTGGAAAACATCACTGACCGGACCAATGAGAAAAAGGCTACGTGGACTCACGGGGAGCCTCACAGAAGCCACGTGGCAAGCTCTGGGTGGAGCTGCCATTAAGGCATGTTGGTGCTGATAACAATAGGGAACAGTGCAGTGTGCATTTTAAGACCTGGCCTGAGATAAATATGTTTTTCTTTCCTTCCCTGGAAAAAAAAAAAAAAAAACTTAAGTGAGACAAGTGAAATAAGTTCAATAGATATATTGTAAGACATGGTGGTGATAGAGTCAATAATAATGTATTATCATAATTTTATATTTATTGTACATTCATTTTGAATATAAGTTGAGCTTTCTCCCACAGGAAATGAGAATTAGTCATTCTTGAAACATTTTCCAGTTCTCCACCTCCTCCCAGTTTTTCAGTGTGATAGATGCAAATATCTACCTTATACCACCACCTCCTGATGACCCTCTCTCTATGGGTCATAATGACTCATATTTGACTCACCTTGCTGATCCCCACAATACCCAATGCACAGTGCAGACATGTCACTGTGACTACCTGTAAGTCTCAGCATGCCTCCATGGAACTTGTGCCCACTTTCTCTGAACCCACTAATTAGACTCCCCATAAGAAGGCCGGGTACAGTGGCTCACGCCTGTAATCTCAGCACTTTGGGAGGCCAAGGTGAGCAGATCACGAGGTCAAGAGATCAAGTCCATCCTGGCCAACATGGTGAAACCCCGTCTCTACTAAGAATACACAAATTAGCTGGGTGTGGTGGCACGCACCTGTAGTCCCAGCTATGTGGGAGGCTGAGGCAGGAGAATTGCTTGAACTCTGTCTCAAAAAAAAAAAAAAAAAAAAAAAAAAAGAAATCTCCGTGGGCAATGCCCTAGACCCCAATAAAAATATTGGCTCTCAGGTCCCTTGCTCTCCCTCTCCTGCTTCCCAGCCACTGGTTAAATATGCCTATGTTCTGGATGACTACCCACTTCCCACTGATCCCGTGAGGTATGCTAAACCCTTCTCTCTGGGATTTGTAAGTAATACACTGCTTCTGTTATTTCATGTGTTTTCTTGTGTTGAACTTTGTGTGCCTCACCTGAATAGCATATCTGAACATAGTTTTTTTCCTGATCAGGGCTCTCCTAGAGAGTGGCTATCTTGCTATGAATAAACTAGATACCAGTCAGACAAGACAGATTGTCTGTCAGTATAAACAAGTTTCCTGAGGTATTCAGCCATCTGCCAAGATAAAGAAGTATCCTGTGAAAGACACACTGTAAACATCTAAGACCATTTCTCCTGGAGCCCAATCAGGGCAGGACAAAAATTTGTAGCCACTCTCCAAAGAGGGAACTCAAGACCAATTAGAGAAAAGTACAACACAATATATTATATATTTGAAAATCGCTAAGAATAAATTTATATAGATTTTACATGTTTTCACCACTAAAAAAAATTGTATGTGAGATAATATGTATGTTAAATAGCTTCATTTAGCCATCCCACAATGTACACAAAACATCATGCTGCATATAATAGATATATAAATTTTTATCACTTCAAAAAAGTTAGAAGTCAACAGACTAGATTTTAAAAACAACAAAATAAGCAAAGTTCAACTATACATTGTGTACAACAAACCCAATTTAAATCTAAAGACAAAAGCAGATTTAAAGTAAGGAGAGAGACAGAACAATTATCTTAGTCTGTTCTGTACTGCTACACTAGAATACTTGAGACTGGGTAATTCATAAAGAAAAGACGTTGATTTAGATCACAGTTCTGCAGGCTGGCAAGTATGAGAAGCACAGTGTTGGTATCTAGCGAGGGCCATGTGCTGGCTCAACCCATGGCAGAGGTTGTCACAGGTGAAGCAGACATATTGGAAAAACAAAATTAAGTGGCATCCTCACTTTATAAGAAAACATGCTCAATGGAACTAATCTATGTTTGTAAGAACTAATCCAATCTCCCAGAGCAAGAACCCAGTCACTACCACAAGAACTGCAATGAGACATTTATGAAGTATCGGCCCCCATGATTCAAATACCTCCCACTAGGCCCCACCTGTCAACACTATCACATTGGGGATCAAATTTCAACCTGAGTTTGATGGTGAAAAACCATATACAAACCATTGCATTCCACTCTTGGCCCCACAAATACTGATGTCCATCTGTCATATAAGATACAATAATTCTTCCCCAATAGTCCCCCAAAGTCTTAATTTGTTTTAGCACCAAAAGTCAAAAACTCAGTCCCATCTGAGACTTAGGGCAAGCTCCTTCCAGTTTTGAGTCTGTAAAATCAAAAACAATTTACTTCCAAGACACAATTGTGAGACAGACATTTGGTAAATATTCCCATTGCAAATGGAAAAAAAAATATATATCTAAAAGAAAGTAATGACAGGCCCCAAGCAGTTAAAAAACTGATGGAGCAGACATTAAATCTTAAAGTTCCAAAATAATCTTCTTTGACTCCATGTCCCACATCCTACGTGCACTGGTATGAGGGGTGAAATCCCAAAGCCTTGTGCAGTCAGTCCCACCTCATGGCTTTGTTACCAGAAAGGGATCCTGATATAGATCCCAAGACAAGGTTCTTGGATCTCATGTAAGAAAGAATTCTAGGAGAGTCCATACAGTAAAGTGAAAGCAAGTTTATTACGAAAGTAAAGCAATTAAAAAATGGCTACTCCAGAGGCAGAGAAGTGGCATGGGCTGCTGATTGACTATTTTTGTGGTTCCTTCTGGATTATATACTAAACAAGGGGAGGATTATTCATGAGTTTTCTAAAAGCGGTGGGCAATTCCCAGAACTGAGGCTTCCTCTCCTTTTTAAACCATATAGCATTAATTCCTGACATTGCCATGACATCTGTAAACTGTCATGGCACTGGTGGGAGTGTCTCTTAGCATGCTAATGCATTAAAATTCACATATAATGAGCAGTGAGAATGTCCAGGGATCAGTTTTGTCACATCTTGGTTTTGGTGGGCCTTAGCCAGCTTCTTTACTGCAACCTGTTTTATCAGCAAGGTCTGGATCTCATGCCAACGTCCTGTCACATTGTGTGACTCAGAAGGCCTTAACTCCCAAGGAATGCAACCTTGTAGGTCTCAGCCTTATTTTACCCAGCCCCTATTCAAGATTGAGTCATTCTTGTTCAAATGCCTCTGACGGCTTTGCTAGGCACAGCTCACGTGACTGCTATCATAAGTTGGAATCAAATGCCAATCACTTTTCAGCTTGGGGTTACACACTGCCACTGGCTCTACCATTCTAGGGTCTGTAGTGGCCTACACCTATGGCTCCATAGGCATTCTCCTAGTAGGGATTCTTTGTGGTGGCTCTGCCCCTCAGGCAGGTTTTGGCCTAGTCTTTCAAATTTTCTGATACAACCTCTGAAATCTAGGTGGAAGCTGTCAAGCCTTTATGGCGCGTGCATTCTGGGCACCTGCAGCAAAGAGCTACCAAAGATTACCACCTGGCTGCTCCGAAGTGGAGGATTAGGTCACACTTGGGGTCACTGGCACCATGGCTGCTCCAGCCAAGCAGCTAGGATGCAGAAAGCAGTGTCCTGAAACAGCGTAGGGCAGCAGTCCCTCAGCCCTCAGCCCTATCCTCCAAAACTATTTTGTGAGGGCCTGTGATGGGAGGGGCAGTCTGGAAGATTTTTGAAATGCTGTCAGGGCCTTTCTCTCACTGATTTCACTATTAGCAACTGGCTTCCTTTTATGTAAGATGCAGTCACTTGACTGCACCCTTACACTTCTCTTCTGAAAATGCTTTCTCATTCTCTACCACATAGCTAGGCTACAGATTTCTCAGATTTTTATGCTCTGCTTCCCTTTTAATTATAAATTCCATCTTTAGGTCAATTCTTTGCTCCCTTGAATGACCATGAACAGCGAAAAGTAATCATACCACTTCTTGGACACTTTGCTGATTGGAAATTTCACCCTCCAGATATCCTAGTACATCACTCTTAAGTTCAGTCCTCCACAAGTCTCTATAGCAGGAACACAAGGCAGCCAAAAATTTTTGCTACAATGTAACAAGGGTGACCTTTGCTTCAGTTCCCAAAAAAATACTCATTTCTACCTAAGACTTCATCAAAACGGCCTTCACTGTGTATGTTTCTATCAATGTTTTAGTCACAACCATTTAATCTCTAAAATGTTTCAAATATTTCCTCATTTTTTTATTTTTGGTCTTCTTCCGAGACCTCATCAGAATCACGCTTAATGCTCTGTTCATAGAAATACAGCCTTTTTCAAGCCTAATCCTCCAAACTCGTTCAATCTCTGCTTATTACTCAATTTGAAAGCCACTTCCAGATATTCAGGTATTTTTACAGCAACACTCCATTCCTAGTATGAGTTTTCTACCTTAGTCTGTTTTCTGTTTCTTATAACAGAATACTCAAAACTAGGTAATCCCTAAAAAACTAAAAAAAAAAAAAAAAAAAAAGTTCTTACAGTTATGGAGTCTGAGAGTTCCAAGACTGAGGGCCTCTTGCTGGTGAAACTCTGTAGAGTCCTGAGGTGACACAGAGCATCACACAAAGGGGGCTGAGCATGCTACATCACAACATGGTGGAGAAAGACAAAGGGGAAGCAGATATATGGAAAGGGGCAAAACCTGACGGGGGCATCCAGGCTTTATACCAACCTACTCTCAAAGCATCAGTCCCAGAAGAACAAATTCAGTCTTGCAAGAGTCAGAATTCACTTCCATAAGAACACCACCAAGGCATTCACAAGAGATTCACCCTCATGACCCAAACATGCCCCAGTAGGGCCCACCTCCCAATACCACCACACTGGGGATCAAATTGCACATGAGTTTTGGTGGAGACAAGTCATATTCAAGCTGCAGTGCCAGGCTATCAGAGAAAGCTACAATTACTATATTTATGTCAGACAATTCATAGAAAAAATATTACCAAAGATATACAGGGTCATTTTATAATTTACAGCGATTAATCAAATGGCATTACAAATTCAAAATATTTCTACACCTAATATTTCAAAATATTTCTATGCCTAATAACAGAACTTCAAAATACCAGAAAGAAAACCCCTGACAAAACTGCAAGGAGTAATAAGCAAATTCACAATTAAAATGGAAGATTTTAACGTTCCTCCATGATAACTGTTAGGAAAGGTAGACAGAAAACCTGTATCTTTAGTAAAGATACAGAAGACCTGAAAAAACATAAACCAACTTGAGCTACTTGACATTTATAGAACATTCCACCCAACAATAGTAGAAAATGCATTATATTCAAGTACACATGAAACATTTACCAAGATAGATTGTATTCTGGCCAAAAAGCAAGTTTCAATAAATTCAATAATAGAAAGGTAACTGGAAAATCCGCAAATATTTGGAAACTAAATATCACACTTTTAAGGAAGCTATGAGTAACAGAAGAAATCTAAAGTGGGATTTCAAAACATTGTGAATTGGACAAAAATGAAAACACTACATATCAACATTTAAGAGATGTGCCTACATGTATCCTAGAACTTAGAGTAAAATAAAATAAAGAGATGTGCCAAAAGTAGTAAAGAAAAATACTATAGTACTAAATCCCTATAGTGTCAAAGAAAAAATGCTCCCAAATTAGTGACCTCAACATCTACCTGAAGAAACCAAAAAAAAAAATAATAAATAAATAAATTAATTAATTAAAGCCAAAGTAGAAAAAAGAGGTAATGAATATCAAAGCAGGTATCAATTAAATAGAAAACAGGAAAGCAACAGAGAAAATTATCGAAACCAAAAACTGGTTCTTTAAAGAGATCAATGACACTGATAAACATCTAGCTGGAAGGATTAGGGTAAAACAGAAAGGAAGCAAAACAACAATATAAGTTAACAATATCAAGAATAAAGTAAGTAACAACTACAGATTCTACACATATTAAAAGAATAAGTGAATCTTATGATTAACTTTATGTAATACATTGGACACTTAGATGAAATGGACTAGTCCTTTGAGACATAAGCAATAAGAAGCTCATGCAAAAAGAAATGGGTGACCTGAATAGCCCTATATCAATTAAAGGAATTTAGTTTGTTAAAAATCTTCACACAAGGAAAACTCCAGTCCAAAATTTCTTCACTGGGGAATTCTACTAAACAAAGAGAAAAAAAAAAATACAACTTCTAAACAAACTATTTCAGAAAACCAAAAAGGAGAAAATGCCTCCCAATTTATTCTAGGAGACCAGTATTACTCTAAAACCAGACTAATATATTAAATAAAATGAAAATTACAGACCACTATTTCTCATGAAAATAAATATAGAACTTCTTAATATTTTAGAAAATTGAATCAAACTACATATAATACAATTAATTCATCATGACCAACAACTTTTAAGACTATAGTGTAGTTACTATGGTCAAGCCTCTGTGGTACTGGTATCAAGATAACCCATCAGTGGAATAGAATACAAATGTAAACAATCTACACATAGTCAGTTGACTTTAGACAAAGATGCAAATGCAAGTCAGATGAGATAGTCTTTTCAACAATTAATATTGAAACATTAGATATCCACATGCAAAAAAAAATATATATATATATTGAACTGGAACCCATACCATATAAAAATGAACTTTGAAATGGATCATATATCTATGTGTAAGACCTAACACCTTACAACTTCTAGAAGTAAACATAGGACAATATGTTTGTAACTTTGGGTTAGAAAAATATTTCTTGGATATTTTATTAAAAGCACAATTCATAAAGGATGAATTAATAATTTTTACTTTATTGGAAGAAGAAATGAATGATTTTCCAAAATCGCGTTAAAAGAATTTTAAAAAAAAGACTAGGAAAACTATTTTCAAGTAATATATCTGCTAAAGGCTATCAAGAATATATAAAGAAATCTTAACATTCAACAAAAAGAAAACATGCAACTCCAATGAAAAACATGGGCAAAAGATTTGATAATTCACACCACTAAAAAAGACATATAGGTGATAATTCATCATATGAAAACTTGCTCAACATCATTAGTAGGAAAATGAACATTGAAACTATAATAAGATATTACTACACATCTATTAGAATGTCTAAAATTAAATAGAAATGACATATCAAGTGTTGACAAGGGTGCTGAATAAATGAGACTTTCATACATTACTGGTAGAAATATAAAAGGGTCTAATTATGCAGAAAAATACTTTGGCAGTTTCTTAGAAAGCTTAATGTATACCTACCACATTAATCAGCTATTTCACTCCTTGGTATTTACTTAAGATAAATTAATGCATATGTTTATATAAAGATTCTAAATGAGTGTTCACAGAAACTTTATTTGCAGTAGCCCAAAACTAAAAACAACTCAAAAGTCTAACAACAGTGTAATGGATAAGCCAATTGTTGTATATATTCCTACAATGGAATACTACTTAGTAACAAAAAGTAAGGAACAATTGGTAACACACAACAATAAGAATGCATTTTAAAATAAGTGTGATGAATAAAAAAAAAATGAATATGTACTATGAATTCACGGTAAAGTATGGGCAGGGAGGCACAAGAGAGATGGACTACAAGGGGCATGGAGAAACATTCGAGTGTGATGAGTATGTTTATAACATTGATTTTTATTATGATTTTATGGATGTATGCATTTGTAAAAACATATAAAATTACACACTTTAACTATATATAGTATGTCAATGATACCTTAATAAGATTGTTTAAAAAGAGAGAGAAAGAGAAACAGAATTCTGGGGATCCACCTAAACTCAGTTGATAAAGAATCCAATCAATTTGCTTCACAGAAGAGGAATGCCCTTCTTAACTCCTGCAAAACATGAGAAGCATAGGTGCTGTGGCACATAGGAAGGGCATGGAACCAGGCTTTGGCAAGTCAAGATATTATCCTAGAGATATTGTACTTACATTGACTATTAAACGCTAATACAAGTAGCTAAATAAAAAGAGAAAAAAAGTTCATGAAATTTTCCCAATAGGGGTCTTGCGTAACAAAGACTCAAATATAAAGAAGAAAATGATTATTTCAGGAGTTTGAGATAGTATAAATGATTCTTAAAAAGCCTATAATGGTAGAGGCAAGAGCATATATGTGAGTACACAGATCCATAATAATATTATCATGACCCTGAGTAACTGGAATACACTGAAGTATCCTCTGCTTCGATAATATTGTTTCCATTACAGTTTCAATTTTGAGAATTTTTGATGCATTGCATTTTGTTCCAAGATAGAAATCAATATGTGGAAAAACTTTTAATAAAACAAGCATTCTGAAATGCTCCAATCTTCTTAACATTCAGGATAAGAAAAAGCTCACCACCTTAAGATTATGTTGTCATTGAACACATGAGACAGGAAGGTGAAAACCTCATTATCTGCCCACGTATTGTCAATTTCAAAACTTCCCAAGCATTTCTGTTCAGCTGTAAATAATACAGGTTTATGGGTTTAGAATTTTAAAACTGCACAAATTATAAATTGTCCTGAGTCTAAAAAAAGACTCAACTTGCAAATTGCTGTGTGATAGGCACAGTGCTAGCCACTGAAGTCACAAATAGGAGAAAAGTAAAGTCTTACTATTTGAGAAAAAATAAACTGTGATTAATTCAGAGTAAGTATGCAGGCCTCCATAGTATCCACAAAATTCAATGTGCTCTGTTGAACATCAGTTTAATGGAATTAGAAATTCTGTTTGAAGCCTTAAATTTCCATAGTTACCAATTTATTCACCAAGGGAGTACTCACCCACATTAAGAGAAAGTGGAATGTGGTCTGAGATTGAATTTAGCATCCTGATAACATTGTCTTAAGTACAAAACTCCTTCTGTGAGGTCAAGATTAGAAAGATTAGTGGGAAAGAACAATTTTTCTTACAAGAGCAAGCTGTAGGTTTGTAGGTCTGCTTCATAACAGGGCTTTGATCTTTCCCATTTTGCTAATCTGAAAATCCCATCAGACTTGCAGTTGAGCACACAGATCTCACTCTCTCTTATGAGCTAGGCATCCCTCTAAACTGCTATATGGGCAGGCCAAAACTATCTGAGAGAACCATGTTAGGTCTTATGACTCAGACTAATTGTTACAAAATGCATTTTAGTCTTAAAAGGGGAGAGGAAAGAATAGGATCAATATTATAAATGTTGAGATCAATTTTATTGATCATTAGAATGAGTAAATCAGATACCATTTTCTAATAGTATATTTATACTATATATAAAATGTATGTGTTTTTATATATATTAGAATTTCTGCCAAAAAATATGTATAGCAAATTTATCCCACTATATATGTAAAGGTTTCCAGATTATAGCAAAAAAGAAATATCTTATATAAAGTGAAAAACAAAAACACACCATTGGATTGAATTTTCTACGAGTTACTAAGCAAATATTTTTCAACAAATGACTAGCATTTAAAAAAAAAAGATTATTCAGTTCTAATTTTAAAAATCTATTGCATGTGACTAAAAGATTTAAATACCAGAAGTTTTGAAAGATACAAATGTCAAAAAAATCCGTGGTTTAATTTTTATATAATATTGGAATAGGAAAAAAGAACAGAAAGAGTAAAATCTATGCTAGAAATAACTGAAAATAGTTTATATAAATTTTTAAAACTAAGATAAAACAACAAACTGAACAAAAATAAACCGCTATGTGAAAAAAATAATTTTTTGTACTATGTGTCAGAAAACTAATCTCTTGATTCTACTTTTAAAATCTTGCAAAAAGATTAACCAATTTAAAAGAAATAGGAAAAGAGCAAATATTTAGCATACATATTTAAGACAGAGAGAAATACAAATAGCTCGTAACCAGATAAAAATGTTCCATTGCTTACTTTTGCACTGACTTAGTAAAAAAAAAAAATAAAAAGAAAAAAAAGTTCCATCAAGTCATAGCAAAAGCAATGAAAATTAAAATATTAAAATTCTGTGTTTCATGTATCAAATCACAAAATTTTTGTTTGATAATACACAGTATTGGAAACAGTGCTAAGTTATCAGTGCTCTTTATGGGAATATCAATTGAGAAACTCTTTGGAAGAAAACTCAGATATATTGACCAAAATGTCATACCATACGTAACTATTTAATCTAACAATCTTTGTTGTAGAAATTTACCTAGTCATATTCACAAATATACAACCATACATGTACAAAAATGATTCTTACAGCATTAATAAAAGCAGAAATATGAAAATACCTTAATACTGTAAATAAATGTCAATAAATATAAATTATGTTACATTTATGCCAAAGAATATGCAGTTATTAAAGGATGAATTGTATTAATAGGTGTAAAAAGGAAGAAACTGAAGATATATCAATGGGTGAATAAAAGCAAGCTAGAGAAAACTGTATATAAAATACTCCCATTCCCATAAACATGAAGAAGCTACAGAAACTGATATTTGTAGAGCCATGGCAAAATTTTGGAAGAGCCCATATGAAAATTGTGCTCAGAATTAAGACTGGAGTTCCAAGGTGATAGGTAGATAATTCTTATGGTGTAATTTCTTGTACTACTTGGATTTTTAAATTATACATATACTCTGTTTTTATAATGAAAATACTTTCTAAACATCAGTGCTGTAAAGATTTTAACTTTTAACTTCAGAATAATAGTATTTGGTTGAATGCTTAACATGTGTAAAATACTGTTATGTGTCTTCTAAGCACTCTTCTAAATCTCACAATTATAAATAGTAATGATTTCTATCTCCATTTTAAAGATGACAGAGCAAAACTCAGAAACATTTAATGACTTGTAGAAATTCACATAACTGATGAGTGCTATGTTTACTCCATCTAAAATTTCACTAACCAAATGCTTATAAGTTTGGGTTCTTAAGGACCAATGCCAGCACCTAGCACATTGGTAAAAATGGGAATAGTTGGCTGTCTTCTTGAGGCTTTGTTTATTTGATTTTTAATGCTCATGGGTGGGAGACAGGACTCCTGATTCTCACATGTTACAGTAGCTGGTAATAATCTTGCCATTCTGTTATAAATATCTATAAAACTAGACAAAGTATATGAAAAGAAAATATATTTTCAGAACAGAACCATGATCTCCAAGATAAGGAGAAAAAATGCGGTGAGCCTCATGATTGCCTGGCTTTCAGCTCAGAGGCACCCATAGCACTTGGAATTGAAGACCAAGAAACACTCAAGTATCTGGCTAAGCTTTGGAGACAAAGATCAAAGTTTGGACGTAATGTAAGGAACTGGAATTTGCAGTCAGAGTACTAGAGAATTGATAATTGTGCAGATTCTGAGTCATGTCTTTGCTTAAGCTCATCTGCTCCTTCTCCTGTGGTTAGTGTGTAGCTCAATTCTAGGGTTCTGGTCATTCTGCTTGCCTTTGTCTCAGACAGTAAGAAAAGCTATTTTCTCCTGGAGGTGAAAAGTACACTGAGCATTAAAAATGGAAGAGGAAAGTATTCATCTCATTTATCCTGGTATAATGGTTTTGCCTTTAAATGGATTCTAAAGCCATTCTTTCTTTCTCAGCTCTTAAAAACAATTTTATATGGGCTGTTTTTTAAATCCATGCAAAATTTAGGCAAATATGTGTATCTGCTCTGGAAATTTGGGGGAATATCCTTCCATTTAAAACATTTCCACTGCTTTTCAGTTTTATTTAAAAAGAACAACAAACCCACAGGAGAAATTTTAAAATATCCCTCTTAACACTGTTCAATATTAACTTAAGGACCTTTAGGTTTTTAAGATCTGGGAAATATTACAGCACAACGTCATTTCACATATTGCATGCTACGCAAGATAAAATATTTAGAAGCTAGGGATTGCTGGAGGCATAAAAATATCAGGGTTTTCAAAACCTACAATAGTATTTACAATTTTTCAAATGGAATTTTAATAAAAGTATTAACAGGTGGGAAGGTAGGACTTTGCCACAAAATCTCTGAACATATCGGCTAATTCATTATTTTAGACATATCGGAGAGGTTACCAAGAAGGATACAGATTTTCATTTAGGGTGCATATTGGTTTGGGAGGCTAAATCTGAGGAGTTATTTTAAATGCATGTTGACATGTTTTTTAATCTATTTACTCTAAAAGTACCTAACTTCCCAATTAATGAGATAAATGTAGACTTCTAAGCTATAGAGTTCCTCAGATGTCTACACTTAAAAGGCAGATCAATAAGATTGGCTTTAGTAAAAAATGTATAAGGGATATTTCTACCAACAAGTAAACTATTAATGAAATACTCCAGTGCCTGAAGAAATTAGAGTAGGATAAAACTAACCTGAATGCAGAGTGGAGGAAGATACTAGCTCTTTTGAGTGCCTAATATATGCTGAACTCCTTTCTACATACTGCACACATATGAAGCCCCTTAATATTCACAAAGAAACTTATAGGTAAGACCAGCCAGGATTACAAAGGAGGAAACTGAGGGTCAACAGGATTAGTAACTTGCACAGCAAGCACATTTGGGACCCTAACCCATGTCTGACTCAGAGATACCTCCTCTGTTTTCCTCTCTCTGACAATATTGGTTTAAAAGACAACCAATTCTCTGGGTTTGTTTGTTTTTGTTTGTTTTTCTCTGCTCCCTAACTCAACAACCATAGGAGATGGTTGCTTTGGAAAATTTTCAGTAGCCGTGTTTTGAGATTAAAGCAAAGTTGAAGCTTCTGACTCTTTTCTGTCATAAATTTCAGCAGAGAGTAATGTATTTGTTGTAATGTGTCTGCATCCAAATTCGAAAGTTTTCTTTCTCCTAGATGTGTTGCCCTAGATTCCAGCAAGCACAGTCTCTCCTGATTTCAAATTGGATGGTTCACTTCCCTGTGATGTACTGCTTTTGGTACCGACATCTTGCTGTCTAGAATACTGGAGATTCTTACCACAGATGGCTGGAGAAGGGCTGAATGGCCCCCTGGCATGGTTTCCTTCTAAATGTACGAGTGGAAATGAAAGATCAGCGGGCTTGCAACTTGGCTATGGTCAGACAGCTGCTGAACAGGCAAAGCATTTTAATTCAACTCTGTCTGACTTCCATCTCTCACTCCCTTTTACCAGTTACTAATGAATAGGACTCATTCTTATATGTTGCTATATCTTTGTCGGTACCTGGTATAGTTTTGATTACATGATATCAATCCAAATAAACAACATTTTTTAAGGAGCATCTGAATTATAAACTGATTCAGAATAATAAGCAGGCTTAAATAATTTAGAAGAAATAGGGGGAAAAAATAACATGTACAAAGGCAATATATATGTGAAGAAATCATTTCAGAAAATATTCCTTTTGAAGACTTCTTTTGTACCCCCATTTATAGCACTCATCACAATCGGCTTTGCATTTAGAATATGTCTATCTTCTCAGCTACATTAACTATGTCAATGAGACATAACCTTTGTTTCATTTGTTGTGGCTCAGTCACCAGCACAAAGTGGGCTTTCAAATTTTGCTTACTTCATGGCATGGAATTATAAACATATCCCAAAGCAGAGACAGTACAGACTCTCCTACCCTTAAAGCAGGCAGTGCAGCGGAAGAAGTATAATCTGTGAAGCCAAAGAGATTCTCCATTGTCTAGCTTAATTAACTATAGATTTGCCTTAGTTGCTTATCTTTAAGATGAGGCTAATAATACTTAGTTGTGAAGATAAGAGAACTAAATTAAAATAGTTAAGTTGCCCATTCCATGCTTGAAAGGAAACAAATGTCAAGAGTCTGCCATTCTTTCTTCTTTTGCTCTCCAAAGCAAAGGCTTAAGGAGCCTTGCGGTTAGTGAGCCAAATCGCCCTCCCTCAGTATCCAACACAAGGATCTCAATCCCATATTCCTACAACTTCTGTTCATTTTCCAAATTATGTACTGTATTGGACACCAACAGAAAAGCTATTTTTAAGTGTTTATTTCCTCCATCATCTGTGCTGTGTTTGACTCACATGATATGGGCAAGAATGTTTAATGGCATTCAACTTAGCAAACACCCTCATAAGCCAGACAAGCTGTTTTCTATCCAGAGCCCCCACTAGAGCAATTCACCCTCATTTCACACCTGGGGGTGCTTTTCTTCTTCTTTTTAAACAAATTCAAGCTAACTGTCAAGTAAGCATTTTAGTTGAACTCCATCAACTCTACAAAATGGGGCCATAGGGTACTGGAACAACAGCACATTTCTTTTACAGAAATTGAAATGACTTACTACACTATGGCTGGTAGCTGTTTCAGGAGTCTCATTTGTAATCAGAGCTACTTAATCCTTTCTTCTTCCCAAAGAAAATAAATTCAATATGTCTGCAGTTCTAGTTCCCCCACAATACTATACGTTTTGCCTGTATTATCTCCTCATATCATAAAGATGTTTAATGTAATATAAAGGACTTATGTAGTACCTAAGACCATAAAACTTCTAGAATATGTGTATATATTATTTCACATATAAGGTAAGCAGCACATGCCCCACACAACAGTAGGCATACTTGATGTTATTTCAATACTATTGTCTCAAATTTAAAAATGAATAGCATCCCTATCAGCTAAGACTTTAAAGTGCTAAATGTGATTTTTTAAATAGCACAGAAGAATTCATATGCTCAGATGACTTTACTATACCTATCTCAAAATGATCTCCTTAAAAAGAAGTACATTTAATATCATATTTTTGCCATTACTCAACAGTATGTCGGAACTGCTCCCAGGGAATCTGTGGCATATGATACATTATTAACATGATTGTCATCATCAATCATTATCCATAAAAAGTCTACTATTGTAAAGAGACATTGCTTTTGGCTGTCTAACAAAACTCCTCTACACTGGGGAATAGCGTATCCTTTCTCTGCAGAAATTATTTATTCCTCTCTCATACCCCGCCTCTCCCTTACTGATTGGCCCTCTTATTCAGTGCTGGGGCTGTCTTATTATCAAAATTCTACCTCCAAAAGAAAACAATCCCATTTACTATAGCATCAAATAGGATAAAATACTTAGCAATGAATCTAAATAAGGAAATAAAAGATTTGTACATTGACAACTACAAAATGTTGCTGAATGAAATCAAATAAGATACAAATAAATAGTAAAACATTCCAGGTTTATGGATTGGAAGACTCAATACTGTTAAATGCCCCTATTATCCAAAGTGATCTGCAGGTACAATGCAGTCTCTATCAAAATCCCAACAGCATTTGATTTTCACAAATAGTTAAAAAAACAAAAAAGCAAAAAAAGACACTTAAGATTCATATGAAATTTCAAGGGACCACTGAACAGCCAAAACAGACTTGAAAAAGAAAACAAGTTGGAGGCAACAATAATCACAACAGTGTGGTACTGGCATAAAGAGAGGTATACAGAGAAATTAAATAATAGAGATACCAAAAATAAATCCTTCCATATATAGCCATATGATTTTTGACAATGATGCCAAGACTATGTAACAGGGAATAAAAAGCCAGTCTTTTCAACAAAGGGTGTTGAGGAAACAGGTTATCTGCCTGCAAAAAAAATTTAATTGAATCCTTACCTAATATGATATACAAAAATTAACTCAAAATGGATTAAGGACTTAAATGCAATGCTTAAGACTATAAAACTTCTAGAAGAAAACATAGAAGAAAAGTTCAAAACATGAATTTGACAATAATTTTTTGGATATAATACCAAAAGCACAGGCAATCAAAGCAAAGTCAGCAAATGGAACTACGCTAAACTTTAAAACTTCTGCAAATCTAAGGAAATAATCAATAGAGTAAAAAGACAACCTATGGAATCAAAGTATTTGAAAATCGTGTATTTGATAAGGAAGTTAATACAGGTTGATATGGTTTGGCTCTGTGTCCCTATCCAAATCTTGTGTGGAATTGTAATCCCCAGTGTTAAAAGTGGGGCCTGGTGGGAGGTGATTGGATCCTGGAGGTGATTTCTAATGGTTTAGCATCATCCTCCTTGTGCTTTCTCATGATAAAGTTCTCACGAGATCTGGTTGATTAAAAGTGTGTGGCACCTCCCCATTCACTTTCTTTCTTTCCTGTTCCCACTATGTGAAACATGCTTCCTTCCTCTTCACCTTCTGCCATGATGGAAAGTTTCCTGAGGCCTCCACAGCCACACTTCCTGTACAACCTGCAGAACCATGAGCCAATTAAACCTCTTTTCTACATAAATTACTCAGTCTCAGGTCGGTTGTTACAGCAATATGAGAATGGGATAATACACAGATTTATAAGAAAATTCTCCAACTCAAAAACTCACAAAAAACACTTCAATTGAAAATAGGCATAGGACTTGAAAAGACGATTTTCTGAAGAAAAGATACTAATTGCAAACGAGCACATGAAAAGATACTCAACATCACTAATTATAGACAAATGCAAATTGAAACAACAATGAAATCACCTCACACCCATTAGGATAACCACTATCAAAAGAAGAGAAAATAGGTGTTGGTGAGGATGCAAGGGAAAAATTGGAGTGCTCATGCATGGCTGATAGGAATGTAAAACGGTACAGCCACCATGAAAAATAGTAGGGAGGTTACTAAAAAAAAATAAAAATAAAATTATCATATGATCCAGTAATCCTACTTCTGCATATATATCCAAAAGAATTCAAAGAAGAATCTCTAAGCAATATTTGCATGCCTATGTTTACTGCAGCATTATTCATGGTAACAAAGAGGTGGAAGCAACTCAAACGTCCATTGATAGACTAATGAATAAACAAAATGTGATATATACATATGATAATATATTATGCAGCCTTAAAAAAGAGAGAAATTCTGTTATGTACTACAAAAGAAATGAATCCCAAAGTTCATTCTAAGCAAATAAACTGGTCACAAAAGGACAAATGCTGTATGATTCCATTATTGCAAAGCAGCTAAAGTAGTCAAAATCATAGAGAAAAAAACTAGAAAGGTGGTTGCTAGAAGTGGTGAGAGAGAGGAAGAGGACTGGAAAAAAATAGATTTTAGTGGGTATACAGCTGCAGTTTTATAAGATGAAAAAGTTCTAGAGCTCTATCACACAACAATGCAAATAACACTACTGAACCACACATTTAAAAATAGTTAAAATGGTAAATTTAATGTTTTGCTTTTTCCTGCGATTTTTTAAAAAGGAAAAATAAAGAAAACAAAATATCTTCCTTCCTTCTGAACAGTTGATGGGTCCAGAAGTGGGCTCTTGACCTAAGGTCTGCCACTCAAATATCTCTGTAAAAATAGTATGTGAAATATATAGGTATAAATATTACATGTGTGAAATATGTGTATGTATGCATATATAAACATACATATATATGAATGAATTTCATATATATATTTGTAAATATATACATATACACACACATATATATATATATANCATGTTACAGTAGCTGGTAATAATCTTGCCATTCTGTAATATCTATAAAACTAGACAAAGTATATGAAAAGAAAATATATTTTCAGAACAGAACCATGATCTCCAAGATAAGGAGAAAAAATGCGGTGAGCCTCATGATTGCCTGGCTTTCAGCTCAGAGGCACCCATAGCACTTGGAATTGAAGACCAAGAAACACTCAAGTATCTGGCTAAGCTTTGGAGACAAAGATCAAAGTTTGGACGTAATGTAAGGAACTGGAATTTGCAGTCAGAGTACTAGAGAATTGATAATTGTGCAGATTCTGAGTCATGTCTTTGCTTAAGCTCATCTGCTCCTTCTCCTGTGGTTAGTGTGTAGCTCAATTCTAGGGTTCTGGTCATTCTGCTTGCCTTTGTCTCAGACAGTAAGAAAAGCTATTTTCTCCTGGAGGTGAAAAGTACACTGAGCATTAAAAATGGAAGAGGAAAGTATTCATCTCATTTATCCTGGTATAATGGTTTTGCCTTTAAATGGATTCTAAAGCCATTCTTTCTTTCTCAGCTCTTAAAAACAATTTTATATGGGCTGTTTTTTAAATCCATGCAAAATTTAGGCAAATATGTGTATCTGCTCTGGAAATTTGGGGGAATATCCTTCCATTTAAAACATTTCCACTGCTTTTCAGTTTTATTTAAAAAGAACAACAAACCCACAGGAGAAATTTTAAAATATCCCTCTTAACACTGTTCAATATTAACTTAAGGACCTTTAGGTTTTTAAGATCTGGGAAATATTACAGCACAACGTCATTTCACATATTGCATGCTACGCAAGATAAAATATTTAGAAGCTAGGGATTGCTGGAGGCATAAAAATATCAGGGTTTTCAAAACCTACAATAGTATTTACAATTTTTCAAATGGAATTTTAATAAAAGTATTAACAGGTGGGAAGGTAGGACTTTGCCACAAAATCTCTGAACATATCGGCTAATTCATTATTTTAGACATATCGGAGAGGTTACCAAGAAGGATACAGATTTTCATTTAGGGTGCATATTGGTTTGGGAGGCTAAATCTGAGGAGTTATTTTAAATGCATGTTGACATGTTTTTTAATCTATTTACTCTAAAAGTACCTAACTTCCCAATTAATGAGATAAATGTAGACTTCTAAGCTATAGAGTTCCTCAGATGTCTACACTTAAAAGGCAGATCAATAAGATTGGCTTTAGTAAAAAATGTATAAGGGATATTTCTACCAACAAGTAAACTATTAATGAAATACTCCAGTGCCTGAAGAAATTAGAGTAGGATAAAACTAACCTGAATGCAGAGTGGAGGAAGATACTAGCTCTTTTGAGTGCCTAATATATGCTGAACTCCTTTCTACATACTGCACACATATGAAGCCCCTTAATATTCACAAAGAAACTTATAGGTAAGACCAGCCAGGATTACAAAGGAGGAAACTGAGGGTCAACAGGATTAGTAACTTGCACAGCAAGCACATTTGGGACCCTAACCCATGTCTGACTCAGAGATACCTCCTCTGTTTTCCTCTCTCTGACAATATTGGTTTAAAAGACAACCAATTCTCTGGGTTTGTTTGTTTTTGTTTGTTTTTCTCTGCTCCCTAACTCAACAACCATAGGAGATGGTTGCTTTGGAAAATTTTCAGTAGCCGTGTTTTGAGATTAAAGCAAAGTTGAAGCTTCTGACTCTTTTCTGTCATAAATTTCAGCAGAGAGTAATGTATTTGTTGTAATGTGTCTGCATCCAAATTCGAAAGTTTTCTTTCTCCTAGATGTGTTGCCCTAGATTCCAGCAAGCACAGTCTCTCCTGATTTCAAATTGGATGGTTCACTTCCCTGTGATGTACTGCTTTTGGTACCGACATCTTGCTGTCTAGAATACTGGAGATTCTTACCACAGATGGCTGGAGAAGGGCTGAATGGCCCCCTGGCATGGTTTCCTTCTAAATGTACGAGTGGAAATGAAAGATCAGCGGGCTTGCAACTTGGCTATGGTCAGACAGCTGCTGAACAGGCAAAGCATTTTAATTCAACTCTGTCTGACTTCCATCTCTCACTCCCTTTTACCAGTTACTAATGAATAGGACTCATTCTTATATGTTGCTATATCTTTGTCGGTACCTGGTATAGTTTTGATTACATGATATCAATCCAAATAAACAACATTTTTTAAGGAGCATCTGAATTATAAACTGATTCAGAATAATAAGCAGGCTTAAATAATTTAGAAGAAATAGGGGGAAAAAATAACATGTACAAAGGCAATATATATGTGAAGAAATCATTTCAGAAAATATTCCTTTTGAAGACTTCTTTTGTACCCCCATTTATAGCACTCATCACAATCGGCTTTGCATTTAGAATATGTCTATCTTCTCAGCTACATTAACTATGTCAATGAGACATAACCTTTGTTTCATTTGTTGTGGCTCAGTCACCAGCACAAAGTGGGCTTTCAAATTTTGCTTACTTCATGGCATGGAATTATAAACATATCCCAAAGCAGAGACAGTACAGACTCTCCTACCCTTAAAGCAGGCAGTGCAGCGGAAGAAGTATAATCTGTGAAGCCAAAGAGATTCTCCATTGTCTAGCTTAATTAACTATAGATTTGCCTTAGTTGCTTATCTTTAAGATGAGGCTAATAATACTTAGTTGTGAAGATAAGAGAACTAAATTAAAATAGTTAAGTTGCCCATTCCATGCTTGAAAGGAAACAAATGTCAAGAGTCTGCCATTCTTTCTTCTTTTGCTCTCCAAAGCAAAGGCTTAAGGAGCCTTGCGGTTAGTGAGCCAAATCGCCCTCCCTCAGTATCCAACACAAGGATCTCAATCCCATATTCCTACAACTTCTGTTCATTTTCCAAATTATGTACTGTATTGGACACCAACAGAAAAGCTATTTTTAAGTGTTTATTTCCTCCATCATCTGTGCTGTGTTTGACTCACATGATATGGGCAAGAATGTTTAATGGCATTCAACTTAGCAAACACCCTCATAAGCCAGACAAGCTGTTTTCTATCCAGAGCCCCCACTAGAGCAATTCACCCTCATTTCACACCTGGGGGTGCTTTTCTTCTTCTTTTTAAACAAATTCAAGCTAACTGTCAAGTAAGCATTTTAGTTGAACTCCATCAACTCTACAAAATGGGGCCATAGGGTACTGGAACAACAGCACATTTCTTTTACAGAAATTGAAATGACTTACTACACTATGGCTGGTAGCTGTTTCAGGAGTCTCATTTGTAATCAGAGCTACTTAATCCTTTCTTCTTCCCAAAGAAAATAAATTCAATATGTCTGCAGTTCTAGTTCCCCCACAATACTATACGTTTTGCCTGTATTATCTCCTCATATCATAAAGATGTTTAATGTAATATAAAGGACTTATGTAGTACCTAAGACCATAAAACTTCTAGAATATGTGTATATATTATTTCACATATAAGGTAAGCAGCACATGCCCCACACAACAGTAGGCATACTTGATGTTATTTCAATACTATTGTCTCAAATTTAAAAATGAATAGCATCCCTATCAGCTAAGACTTTAAAGTGCTAAATGTGATTTTTTAAATAGCACAGAAGAATTCATATGCTCAGATGACTTTACTATACCTATCTCAAAATGATCTCCTTAAAAAGAAGTACATTTAATATCATATTTTTGCCATTACTCAACAGTATGTCGGAACTGCTCCCAGGGAATCTGTGGCATATGATACATTATTAACATGATTGTCATCATCAATCATTATCCATAAAAAGTCTACTATTGTAAAGAGACATTGCTTTTGGCTGTCTAACAAAACTCCTCTACACTGGGGAATAGCGTATCCTTTCTCTGCAGAAATTATTTATTCCTCTCTCATACCCCGCCTCTCCCTTACTGATTGGCCCTCTTATTCAGTGCTGGGGCTGTCTTATTATCAAAATTCTACCTCCAAAAGAAAACAATCCCATTTACTATAGCATCAAATAGGATAAAATACTTAGCAATGAATCTAAATAAGGAAATAAAAGATTTGTACATTGACAACTACAAAATGTTGCTGAATGAAATCAAATAAGATACAAATAAATAGTAAAACATTCCAGGTTTATGGATTGGAAGACTCAATACTGTTAAATGCCCCTATTATCCAAAGTGATCTGCAGGTACAATGCAGTCTCTATCAAAATCCCAACAGCATTTGATTTTCACAAATAGTTAAAAAAACAAAAAAGCAAAAAAAGACACTTAAGATTCATATGAAATTTCAAGGGACCACTGAACAGCCAAAACAGACTTGAAAAAGAAAACAAGTTGGAGGCAACAATAATCACAACAGTGTGGTACTGGCATAAAGAGAGGTATACAGAGAAATTAAATAATAGAGATACCAAAAATAAATCCTTCCATATATAGCCATATGATTTTTGACAATGATGCCAAGACTATGTAACAGGGAATAAAAAGCCAGTCTTTTCAACAAAGGGTGTTGAGGAAACAGGTTATCTGCCTGCAAAAAAAATTTAATTGAATCCTTACCTAATATGATATACAAAAATTAACTCAAAATGGATTAAGGACTTAAATGCAATGCTTAAGACTATAAAACTTCTAGAAGAAAACATAGAAGAAAAGTTCAAAACATGAATTTGACAATAATTTTTTGGATATAATACCAAAAGCACAGGCAATCAAAGCAAAGTCAGCAAATGGAACTACGCTAAACTTTAAAACTTCTGCAAATCTAAGGAAATAATCAATAGAGTAAAAAGACAACCTATGGAATCAAAGTATTTGAAAATCGTGTATTTGATAAGGAAGTTAATACAGGTTGATATGGTTTGGCTCTGTGTCCCTATCCAAATCTTGTGTGGAATTGTAATCCCCAGTGTTAAAAGTGGGGCCTGGTGGGAGGTGATTGGATCCTGGAGGTGATTTCTAATGGTTTAGCATCATCCTCCTTGTGCTTTCTCATGATAAAGTTCTCACGAGATCTGGTTGATTAAAAGTGTGTGGCACCTCCCCATTCACTTTCTTTCTTTCCTGTTCCCACTATGTGAAACATGCTTCCTTCCTCTTCACCTTCTGCCATGATGGAAAGTTTCCTGAGGCCTCCACAGCCACACTTCCTGTACAACCTGCAGAACCATGAGCCAATTAAACCTCTTTTCTACATAAATTACTCAGTCTCAGGTCGGTTGTTACAGCAATATGAGAATGGGATAATACACAGATTTATAAGAAAATTCTCCAACTCAAAAACTCACAAAAAACACTTCAATTGAAAATAGGCATAGGACTTGAAAAGACGATTTTCTGAAGAAAAGATACTAATTGCAAACGAGCACATGAAAAGATACTCAACATCACTAATTATAGACAAATGCAAATTGAAACAACAATGAAATCACCTCACACCCATTAGGATAACCACTATCAAAAGAAGAGAAAATAGGTGTTGGTGAGGATGCAAGGGAAAAATTGGAGTGCTCATGCATGGCTGATAGGAATGTAAAACGGTACAGCCACCATGAAAAATAGTAGGGAGGTTACTAAAAAAAAATAAAAATAA
The DNA here is from genome assembly GCF_001604975.1 of Cebus imitator. Lineage (NCBI taxonomy): Eukaryota > Metazoa > Chordata > Mammalia > Primates > Cebidae > Cebus > Cebus imitator. The sequence goes on from NW_016107864.1 coordinate 781,270, forward strand.
AATTATCATATGATCCAGTAATCCTACTTCTGCATATATATCCAAAAGAATTCAAAGAAGAATCTCTAAGCAATATTTGCATGCCTATGTTTACTGCAGCATTATTCATGGTAACAAAGAGGTGGAAGCAACTCAAACGTCCATTGATAGACTAATGAATAAACAAAATGTGATATATACATATGATAATATATTATGCAGCCTTAAAAAAGAGAGAAATTCTGTTATGTACTACAAAAGAAATGAATCCCAAAGTTCATTCTAAGCAAATAAACTGGTCACAAAAGGACAAATGCTGTATGATTCCATTATTGCAAAGCAGCTAAAGTAGTCAAAATCATAGAGAAAAAAACTAGAAAGGTGGTTGCTAGAAGTGGTGAGAGAGAGGAAGAGGACTGGAAAAAAATAGATTTTAGTGGGTATACAGCTGCAGTTTTATAAGATGAAAAAGTTCTAGAGCTCTATCACACAACAATGCAAATAACACTACTGAACCACACATTTAAAAATAGTTAAAATGGTAAATTTAATGTTTTGCTTTTTCCTGCGATTTTTTAAAAAGGAAAAATAAAGAAAACAAAATATCTTCCTTCCTTCTGAACAGTTGATGGGTCCAGAAGTGGGCTCTTGACCTAAGGTCTGCCACTCAAATATCTCTGTAAAAATAGTATGTGAAATATATAGGTATAAATATTACATGTGTGAAATATGTGTATGTATGCATATATAAACATACATATATATGAATGAATTTCATATATATATTTGTAAATATATACATATACACACACATATATATATATATATACACACACATATATATATATATGAGAAAAACCTGGAAAAATAACTGAGTCATCTTTGATAACTAAAGCTCTGAGTTACCATGTTTGGAAGTTGCCAGTGTGATATTTCCTGCCTTGTGAGAGAACTGGTCTTTGGTGAGAGAACATACCAGTGGAAGATGAAGATAAAGTATCCCAGCATCTGAGTACTAGTTATAACTAAGCCGCTAATATTACTATCAACATCAGGGAAACAACAACTGATACATGAAGTATCTAGGGATCAACATACTAAATGTTTTACCTTTATTGTCTTGAGTTGTAAAGTTACAAATCTTATACTAGGGTCTCTGACATCTGTAAAGTGTATAGTCTACCAGCATGATCAAGTACACAGAGAATTTCAACAATATGAACAACACCATTGCAATAATAAGGTCTAACAATTTCAATAATTAAATGATTTGAATAAGAGCTATATAATACTAATAAAAAATGAGAAATATTGGTACTAATCCTAGTGAAGAGAATACACAAGACTTTCTTGAAAGAAATAGTACCTGAGCTAAATCTTAAAGAATGGATATAATTGAGTTAAGCAAAGAAATGGGGATGTATCATACCATTAGATAATGTAAGAAGTCAAAAATCAGTTCCTCAGGTGTAGTTGCAGAGATTTTAGGTGTTTAGGATTACCAGAGATTGCAGTGGGGAGTGAGAATAGTAGGAACTGAAGTCGAGAACAGCTAGTCAACTAGAGCTTGATTTGCCATGCCCTGCCTAAATCCTGCTAGTAATCACAATCCGTGAAAAGCTTTGAGCAGGAGAATGACATGTTGGATTTGCATTTTAATTAGATTACACTAGCATCATTATGGAGGATGAATTTGGAGGAGATGAAAAGGAAATCCAGTTATACAGCTATTACAACCATCCAGGAGAAAGATGGACAGCCATGTAAATAACAGTGATAGTGAAGATTGAGAGGATCTGTACTTTTCAAGCAAAATTTTAAGACTCAGTAATTAGTTAGATGTGTATGGGGAGTAATACCAAGGAAGTTGAAAAGTAACATTCAAGATGTTGCCAAGTTTTGGCCAAGAATCTGCTGCCTCCTTGGTGAGTGAGTTGGGACCAGAGCTTGAGTCTTCAAATTTCCAGATTAGTACCCACTAGGGCTGTCAGACAGCTCGTGACAGTTTGGGCATCTCTTCCATGCCCATTTCTACTGCTTTCCCTTCATTCATACATTCCTCATTGAATAGACACTGAACATGTATTATGCTAGGTACCGGGGATAAAGATGTGTCGATTATGCCTCTTATCATTAAAAGACTCAGGTAAGGTAAACAGGCAGGCAAACAATTACCATATCTTGTGATGGAGGGTTTCATTCAGCTGTGTACATTGGGCTGTGGGAAGAGAAAAAACAAGAGAAAAACTCAATGCATTATTGTCTTATAAAGGTTATGGAAATGAAAGGGTATTTGATACCTACATTCAAAGCTCCAGAAGGGCAAGATCTGTATTCTTTGTGTTTACTCCTGATTCCTAGTGGCCTACCTGTAGTGTTCTACAACACATTTCAAATTCTTAATACACATAACATACAGATTCAAAATTTTGGTGTAAGTCATTTGAATTCCTCGGGGGCCTATTCACTGGGCTAATGAGAAGAATTGTGTAACCAAGAAAAGCTTTCCAATTCATAGTTTATATATATTTTTAATGAACAGGGTCATTCTGATGTCCAGAAACTCTGTTCTTTAGATGATCATTAAATCTTACCTAGTTTCTGCCAATTAATGAAGGAAAGAGCAAAACCCATTTCAGCCTGCTCACCACTGGAGACACAATCCAATCACAAAATCTGACTGATTAATGAACAAGTAAGAAACCTCATTCGGTGGTATTTATTTTTCCTCTGTGTGTAATGATAAATATAACATACACAAAACATTAGATTCAGGGTCAGGGATTATATATACATTTTTTCCTTGATACCAAAGTAGAAGACTGTAAAGTTCCTTTTCTGTCACATTCTTTGGGATGTCTGTTAGATGTCTGGCATCTTAGCAATGATGAAAAACAAGAAAATGAAGGAACAGATGAAAAGCAGACTTGGTAAGGCCACCCCAAATGAAGACCTGTCTTTACTGGTACTCTTCATGTTCCTGTGTAATTATTTTTCTTTAAAGACAGTCAAAGTTGAGGGGTTTTGCTGTCTCTCATGGAATGTATTGTGAACCAACCTAATCCAGATGAGAGAGGGTAGATCAGAGCTGGTTTCATGACAGTGTGACTTAGGCAGGTGCACATGGCCTTATACTTAGAAGAGACTTAATCTTGGTTTAATGTGCTGCTGTTGCTATCTTGACATTCATGCCATTTTTTTTCTTAACAAGTGTTCCCATGTTTTCAGTTTGCACCAGGCTAGTCCTCCTGAAATGGATATACTAGTGTAATATCTATCATAATGACTGCTCAATAAGTGAATGAATTCACAAATGACTCAAGTTTTTCTTGAAAAGTAAGTTGGAGATTTCCAAGTTGAAGGGAGAAAGAATTAGTACAAGAAAGATTTATGCAAAAACACAGAGGATAAAAAGAACTTCTGTGATTTGGGGAGTGGCAGGAAGTTTAGATTATGGTAGAGCCCAGCCTGTTTGGAGTCAGTTATGGGAAAGATGAAATTGCAGAAAAATAAAGCAGTTGATAAAAATGTTAAAAGCTTTAGATGCCAATCTAAACAGCTCAGACTTTTTTCCACGGCCTAAAGAAATCCATAGAAGTCCATTAAACATGAAAGTAACAAGGATTGGGTATGAATTTTAGACAGTCACTCTGAAAGGTAAGAGATGAACCAAGGGCTTGGTATGAGTCATGGGATACTTAAGCAGCAGAGGAACACAGGCGGAGCTGGCTGCTGGGAAGAGGGAAGACATGTCTCTCCTGGAATGAAACAGAGGTTGAAAGTAATCGCAAAGTGAATGTGTTTGAACTAAAATACTTCTGATCTTAGGCAACATACATAATCTCCCCAAACCTACTTCTTCATACATATTATAAATAGCCTGGATCACGTGATCACTGAAGTGTTTTCCAGCCTGAAAATCTGTGTGATTTTATAGTTTCGGGTTTTATTAAAAATACACAGAGGTGATTCTGTAACTTCACTAGATTGTGTGCCCCTAGAAAACGGATACTTTTTCTTCTTCACCTCTGTCTTTCTGATCACTAGTGTCCTGTACATAGGTTTTTCACAAATATTTGTTAAATAAAAAATATTCTATCATTTATAATATATAGATTTTTATACTGTTAACATCATCAACGAACATTTAGTGTCCCTCTAATATAATGAAGTTCTATTAGACATTAAGAACATAGAGGAGAGGTACGATATCTGCCCTTAAGAAGGACACGTTCTAGTTGCAAAAATAACAACAAAAAAATCCCACAAATACACACACACATCTACATGTTATATAGAACACTAAATGTCGTGTATAAGAAAAGTATGATGTAAGAGAAAGAATATGAGCTTTGAAGTCAGGAAAACTCTGGATTCAAACCTGACACTTCTATTTAGCTACTCTGTGAGTTTGGGAATCTAACTTGCCTTCTGTGTGCTTCCTTTACAAAATTGGAGATACTACCTTTGCTGTAAAAAAGTTAAGAGGATTATAACACATAATATATGCAAACAACCTCACAGATGGTAGCTACTCAAAAATTACAACTATCATTATTAATATTACTGATCATACTTATTCTTGATTATCATTATTGATAACATGATTATGAAAAAAGTAGTCCAGCCAACAAGTTAGGAAAAGCTTTTTCAATGAGGTGATCTTGAGCAGATTCTTCAAAGATCAGAATAAATAAACTAGGCCCAAAAAAGTGTATAATTTATCCTGGGCAGAGGGAAGAGCACATGTGATTTGGATTTGGGAGATCACAGGTGCTCGCTGCAAGCGCTCTTGTTTGGCCCCAGCAAATTCTACATGGTAGAATCAGCCAGAGGGAGGTGGAGAAGAGGGGCAGGTAAGGGTCCCCTCTGCTCACACCTCCTCTCCTTCCTCTGTACTTCATGGGCAGAGAACACATGAGTAGTTTCCTGGCCTGATAATCAAGGCATTCTTCCATTTGAAGAAAAACTTAAGATCATATTTTTTTCACATTCATATTTTCAAACTTTAAAAACTATGGCTAAGAGGAAAACAACATTATTAGCGAGTGTTCTGTTCTGTATGTTTTTCCCTTAGGAGTTACATGAGCACTAATTAGGCAAAAATCTTTTCCTTGAAGCAGTATTAAGTGCTTTGTCTAAGCACCACAATGAGCCACTTGCAGACAGCAGTAATTGTTAGTGGTGTCTCCTCAGAAGTAGCCTATGCCTCCATTTTCCCTCTGAAGGTCAACAGTGCAGAACTTTATATCACCTTTTAGACAACCAATCCACTGGGCTACATGTGTTAAACATTGGCCCTAATATATTATAACAAAGATAAAATAATCCTTGATGTAAACCATAGCTTATTGCTCCTCATCCCCCGAGAGCCGCGCTAAACCTGGTTTCTTGCATGTTTCCAGCAGTGTGGAAGGAGCAGGCAGGGAGATCCCTTCTAACACCCTTGTTATTGAATGTTTACCAGAAGAGCAGCTGAAGAAGGAGGAAGGGTACAAATTAGTATATAAATGAGGCTTCTACATATATAATCTGATTTCCAACATTCTTTCAAGGTACAGATTATTATCTTTATCATAAAATGAGAGAGCCGAGGCTCAGAGAGAGAAAGTACGAATGTTCCAGATCTCACAGATAAAGAGTCATAGAACTGGGGTTTAGACCCTTGTCTGTCTAACTCCAAAGCTGGTGCTCTTTTCATTACCACATGCTCTCACTTTTTCTGGCTGTTCATAATTTACTGTATTGCATCAATCCTAAGACACATTTTTTTCCACATTGTGAGCGTATCTGAAATGGACATACATAGTGCTTTACAACGGCTATTAGCCAAGAGAGAAGTGTAGCTATTCGTCCTTGCCTCTGTGTGCACAAACCTGGGTGTTATTCTTGGAGTCATGATTTGATAACTGGAGTCACTTGATGTCATTGTCAACAAACCACTTAGGAAATATTTGAAGAAGGATTATGTGTCCTAGTAGTCTTCTGAAAAATCTTCCTTTGATACATGGTAAGATCAAGAAAGCACTACCACTAAAATACACAGAACAAGAGTCTGGGGCTTGGAAGAGTATCTTCAAGAAAAGAGTAGAGCCCTTCTCAAAAATGCTGCATCACTAATGCCTTTGATGGTATAGAGGAGAATGTTGTATAAAAAAAAGCACCAGCTAGAAGATTCTTACAGCAAAGCTTACTCAGGATAAACTGGTTTCTCTTATATTGTTACTACATTTTGCTGTATTACATTGGCTTACATTTTATTTTTACATTGTATTAATAGGTGATTTTAAAACTCCATGTTCACAATGTCCCACATAATTCTGGCTGGGATCATCCATGAATTTGCCCTCTTCCTTTAGCTGGATATATGTTTCAAAGAGCAATGTCTGGCCATGACATGAATAACATCATGTTTTTGAGATCATATCATCTTCCAAATTGTATGTTATGGCATATATTGTATTTTTTAATTCAAACAACAATCTTGTCAAGTAGCTATTACTTTTCCCATCTTACAGATAAGGAAATGAGGCTTAAAGATATTAAATAGGCCGGACACGGTGGCTCAAGCCTGTAATCCCAGCACTTTGGGAGGCCGAGGCAGGTGGATCACGAGGTCAAGAGATCGAGACCATCCTGGTCAACACGGTGAAACCCCGTCTCTACTAAAAATGCAAAAAATTAGCTGGGCATGGTGGCACGTGCCTGTAATCCCAGCTACTCAGGAGGCTGAGGCAGGAGAATTGCCTAAACCCAGGAGGCGGAGGTTGCGGTGAGCCGAGATCGCGCCATTGCACTCCAGCCTGGGTAACAAGAGAGAAACTCCGTCCAAAAAAATAAATAAATAAATAAAAAATAAAGATATTAAATAATTTTCCCAAATTTATACTACTAGCAAGAGAGGGTTTTGTTGTTTTGTTTTGTTGCTTTCTTAACATTTTTTTAAATTGTACTTTAAGTTCTTGGGTACATGTACAGAACACGCATGTTTGTGATATAGGTATACGTGTGCCATGGTGGTTGGCTGCATCCATCAACCCGTCATCTACACAGGTATTTCTCCAAATGCTATCCCTCTACTGGCCCCCAATCCCCTACTATCCCTCGCCTAGTCCCCCATCCCCCGACAGGCCCTGGTGTGTGGTTCCCCTCCCCATGTCCATGTGTTCTCACTGTCCACCTCCCACTTATAAGTGAGAACATGCAGTGTTTGGTTTTCTGTTCTTTTGTTAGTTTGCCGAGAATGATGGTTTCCAGCTTCATCCATGTCCCTGCAAAGGACATGAACTCATTCTTTTTTACGGTTGCATAGTATTACATGGTGTGTATGTGCCACATTTTCTTGATCCAGTCTATCACTGATGGGCATTTGGGTTGGTTCCAAGTTTTTGCAATTGTGAACAGTGATGCAATAAACATACGTGTGCATGTGTCTTTACAGTAGAACAATTTATAAATCTTTGGGTATATACTCAGCAATGGGATTGCTGGGTCAAATGGTATTTCTAGTTCTAGGTCCTTGAGGAATCGCCATACTGTGGAAGAGAGGGTTTTAACCCAGGGTAGTTAGACTTAACCGTCTTAGTGTGAAATGTCATATTGTATTAATTTTCAAGTATTTTCTGTACATCACACCAGAGATACAGCACTCTGCAGACCATATGGTAGGTATTAGTCAGTGTCTGGAGAATTAAGTAACAAACTCCTGTGTTGGCCACTGAAGGAAGAAGAGGGCAAAGATGCTCAGGGCAGCAGTAAGTTGCTAAAGATGTATAACCTTTTCTTGCTATAGCACAGTGAGATCAGGCAGACTTTGGAGTAAAACATAACTGAGTTTTAATCTCAGGTAAACCACTCTGACTGTAAGAACTGGAAAAGTTACTTAGCTGCTCAGAGACTCATTTGCATGTAAGAGGATGACAGTCTCAAACCTGCTGGGCTTTTAGTTGCCTTAAAGGAAATAATGAAGGTGATTCTGTCACACCACAAAGCACAAAGTCCCCCATGGGAAGAGAGTTGTTTTCCCATTACATGGGGTTAGTTTGCAGCTGAATATGTCAGGCTGCTTTTACTCTCAGGCTTTTACTTCATGAAAGTTATACTGGCTGATGGAAATTGTTTTCTGTTTGGGTGACGCATATAGCCTTTTATTGATGCAACACATATCCAATGAACACAGATAGTGATGCATCAGAAAATGGGCTTGCATCAGCATAAAAAAAAAAAAAAACAAGTGTTTCAGCATCAGGACATCTTCATGAGACTGGCTTCATCAAGTGGTATCGGCTTGGACAATCAACTAATCTTTGTTAATCTTATCTTGTTTATTGAAAGTGAATAATAGTATCTTTTTTCCAGGGCAGCTATGATGATTAGAGGAGATAATTTAAATAAAAGTGTTTGTACTAAGAGTTAATGTAATAGCTATTTCCCTGACTTGATAGCCACGGGTGGAATCGGGATACTTGATTAGTTGCAAATTAACCAACCAACTGCTACTGTGCTGGTAAATGCTTAACGACAGGCTTTCTGGGGGAAAAAAATCCCCGTTTGTAGCATTTGATGATTTCCATGGTGCAAATTCTTCCAGGAAATCTGAGCCCAACTCTGACAGCTATTTATCTTACTCTGTCTAACAACATGCAGCCTCACCAGGGAAGAGACTGGAATCATCAGGAAGGTTGTATTAGATCTCTCTCATGCACACACAGACAGTCACTCACTCACTCACAGCATAGACAATTTTTTCCTCCTGAATACCAGAAAAGAAAGCTTACCCATGCCGTTACCTTCCATTTTCAGGAAAATGGCCATGGATTTGATTTGCTTTAAGGAATTATGAGACAATACTTCAATAGATGATTATATATTTTAGTGTAATTTTTGCCTTCATCCCTATTTATTTCTTGATTGATACAAGTAATGGAAAATTCCTGGCACCTCATTTTTTTAAATTCCCATGCTAGAGGTCAAGGCCAGATGGCAACTGGTCCCCAGTTTTACCTTTTAGGTAACACTGCTTTAAGAAGAAACAAAAATTAGATTCATTACTCCAAACGCACTTGCTGATGATTAAAGGAATAATCATGACATCTGCTTATATCAGCCAGTGTCAGGGCAAGGTACAGAAGTATTCTGAAGAGTAACTTCAGTACAGCAGAACTTGGATTTTACAAAGGAATGAGCAGGGTTCCAGTTTCAGGCATTCGTATGTGTTTACTCGCAGTACACTACTAGCCTTGTCTCTCATTTCCTGCCTGTGCTGCATGGCTCAGATGCCGCATAGGATAACTCCAAAGCAGACAGAGCAGAAGCAGGAATGTTCACGGTGGGAAGTGTAGCAAAAAACAACTAAGGATCACACCTGACACACCCAGTACATCTGAAGTATCAAGTATCATTTTGGTTAGGTGATAGGATGAATGTCTTCTCTTAAAATAGTAGTTCTCAATTCTGATTACATATTGAAATCATCATAAAGAAATTTTGAAAACACACTTGCCTGCAGATGATCTGATTGTTCTGAGATGGGACCTGCAGGTCTGTGTTTTTTGAAGTTTCCTAGATGTATCTAATTTAAAGTAGATTCGGAAACCACTGACTTACAGCAAAACCATAGTTAAATATTCTACCAAACCCAGGGCCATAATGATCAGATAATCAACACTTGGCATGATCTGGGGATTTTGCTGAACTATAGATTCTTGATACAGTTAGAGGTGGGAAGTCTGCATTCTGAATGACATCCAGGTAATGTCATAGCAAAATAGAAGTGTAGGGCCTTGGTTGCTTAGTATTCTAATGAGAATTAAAGGAGTTTCTCGATTGATTTTGATATCCCTTTTTGCCCATCTAGTCATAGAGACTAAAGTAGGGGTATAAGGGATATTATCTTCAGCTTCCATTTATTTCAGTGCTTAGTTTCCTACAGTAATAATTCAGCACCTCCCAAATTACTTGTAAGCATAGCGTTTTCCTGCTTACTAAGGAAGTAATGTACCAGTCCCATCCCACTGCCATGTGAAGGCCCAGAGCATTCTTTCTCCAGGAAAGGGCACATTTTTGCCTGCTATGAACCATCTTGTCATTTTCCTGGTGCTGCTCCAGGTGAGGCATTGTCCCATTTCCCAGGCCAGGCCATCTGACTAACAGTTGAACTTTCCCTTTGTTAATCTACCCTGCTTCGAGGAAACAACTATTATCTTCCTCCCCAAGGAATCCTGCCTTCCATTACTCCAGGGAGCTTTTCCTTTTTTTCTTCATTCTGGCATGTATTCCCACTCCTAGGAGTAAAGTCAACCTCAAATAATGTCATCAGATATTAATCCTAGGGTTTTTGTTTCATTAGTTATTGCCATTTTATTTATTGGTGACCTACAGGTATCTAATCTAAAGATAAGGACAGATGATGGTTTATAGAGACAATTTATGTCAGAAATTCAAGGTCATCATCCTTAGCTCAATCATCTAAAAGAGTGAAACACTTCTTTTTCATGTGTGGTCATCATGCTTCATAATAAGAGCAGTATATGATTTTTCTATTTCTGCCATAACAGATCACCACAAACTCAGTAGCTTAAAACAAAATAAAATTATCCTACAGCTTGGGATATTAGAAGTCTAAAATGAGTTTCACTGGTCTAAAATTAAGGTGTCAGCAGCACTGAGGTCTTTTCTGGAAGATCTAAGAAAGGAACAGTTCTCTTGCCTTTGTCAGCTTCTGTAAGCCAACTGTATTTCTTAGGTCATGACTCTTACTATCTTCAAAGCCAGCAACAATGCATCTCTCTGACTTGTCTTCCATTGTCACAGCTCTCTTCATAGTCATAACCTGGAAAGGTCTCTGTTGTTAAGAATACAAGTGATTAAGTTGGGCGCACCTAGAAAGTCCAGGCAACTCTTTCCCATCTCAAGGTCCTTAACTTTAGTCACTTGTGCAAAGCTCCCTTTGCCATGGAAGCCAAAATATTCACAGGTCCCCATCTTTTGTGCAACATTTTTCTACCTACCAAAATGACTGCCAATTATAATGCTTTTTGTGAAAGCTTCATTTTCTCAATAACATCATTATGTAGAGATTCTTTTTTTTTTGAGACAGAGTCTCGCTGTGTCACCAGGTGCCAGGGTGGAGTGCAGTGGCATGATCTTTGCTCACTGCAACCTCTGCCTCCCAGGTTCAAGCAATTCTCCTGCCTCAGCCTCCCAAGTACCTGGGACCACCGGTGTGTACCACCACACCCAGCTAATTTTTGTATTTTTTAGTAGAGACTGGGTTTCACCATGGTCTTGATTTCTTGACCTTGTGATCTGCCCGCCTTGGCCTCCCAAAGTGCTGCGATTACAGGTGTGAGCCACTGTGCCTGGCTTCTGTAGAGATTCTTATCTGCATTTTGCAAATAAAGAAATCATGGCTCAGCAAAACGAATTTGGTAAGGTGACCTAGCTGGGAAATTTCAAACATGAGGTTTGAACTGAAGTCCTATTAATTCTCAAGCCTATCCTCATATTCACCTCCTTCTGCTATCTCCCTTAACAAGGATTCAGTAAGCCAGTTCCCTGATTTAACAGAAAATTTCCAAGGCAACAGTTGGCTTGCTGTAGTGGTGAGGGATGGAGGTTTATTTGGAGATATATGGAGTGATCTAGAGTCGATGATGCAAATAAAATTTGCTCTGGATGGCATGTGCTGTCAGCAGTGACCTCCTGCAATGAGAAGAGAAAAATCCACCAAGAGTATTTTATATACTTTTGTTAGGCTGATTCCACCAAGCTTTGCCGACCACGATCACAAATCACACACAAGACTAAAAAAAACGTAAAAATAAATCAGTGAAAATTCAATGAATCCTCTCCAACATAGCTGTGTTGGAACTCAGAGCTGTCTTTTAGACCAATAAAAATGGGGAAAACAGAGGACATTCTATTTTAATCTCAGCCAAACTTATTTATTTTTCTTTGGGAGAGAGGAGAAAGCTCACAAAGACCATGCATCATAAGCTATTTCCCGAAAAATACTGAAATTCTCCTTAAGAAAATAGGTTACCTCAGTTTCCATGGGAATGGTTTCTAATGCCAAAATTTTACTGCTGACAACAAAAAGTGACAATGACAGAGAGACCAAAATGAGTGTAGCTATAGAGACTGCTTGTTTCATTATCACTTGCTGTTCTAATTCTTTCTTTACATGTCAGACATCACTCCCTACTGTACTTTGAGGACAGCAACTAACCTATTCAGTTTGTATTCACATTATTTAACACAGTGTCTAATAGGAAGTAAATGATTCATAAAAATTGATAGATACAATTGAGTATTACATTACCTACTAGAGTGGTTCTCAAATATAATCTGCAGATTGACTGACCTAGAATCATCTGAGAAGAAATGAAAATATAGATTATCTATATTTATCTTAGAGATTGTCAAGTATAAGATCTGTTGGGCACAGACACTTACATTTCTCTAAAACCCTTTAGGGGCTTCCAATATGCACCGTAGTTTAGAAACACTACTTAGCCTCTTATACAAATTTATAGGCAACATGCTAGATTCACTTTTGCCAAAAGCCAACCTTGAATAATACCCTCCTATGCAAAAGCATGAAAGAACTTATTTCACTAATGATGGGCCTACAAATGTGGCCACATCTGGGCCAGAGGAAGTCAAGGGTACGAGAATGATGAGCTCCATTCCCAAATAATGTAAAATTCTATTAGAACACCAAGGATATTGTTAAGATTCAGGTTAGTTTGCAGTAGTTTGGGAGACTGGTAAGGAGCTAAGGAGACTTGTCACAGTAACTGTGCTAAAGGGGGAGATTTAAGTGGTATTAATTTGCATCAAGGACAACGTGTAACTATGGCAGGAAAGGAAGAATGGCACTGGCTATTATTGAATACACAGCCCTCTGACAGACACCAGCCAGCCACCAGCCAGCCCTTTGCTCACTGAGCATCAGTGGTCTTGGCACCGACACTGAATACCATTCACAGGTCTGTCCATTGTGCTTTTAGCAGGAGAAAGAATATGGCTCTAACTTTTGATATTGAAAATACAAGAATGTGACTACAGAGCCAGAGCAGGAAATGGGGGAAACCTGAGAAAAAAACACTTAGTGGCTAAAAAGAACTAATTTATGAAGCTCATATGAGACAAACCCATAATAATCTTAAGTAGCTGGAACTAGAGAAAGATCATATTATCTTTACAGCCCTATTCTTACTCACAGGCTAGTGTCTTGTGGCAAAGGATACACTGGTTTTGTAACAATGAAACCCTGAGAATAACAAATGAATGTAGAGAAAAAAATAACAGATCACTATGTGACATGATGCAGTCTCCACATTTATGAATTCATATCCAGAAGATAGGGGTAAAAATGAAAATCATGTGAACCTAATAAAAAACAACAGTAGAAAGTAAAAGAGAAGACAAAGGAAAAGTCAGAACTGTTTTGTTAACAATTGGATAAGCATCCAATACCCTAGTGCCTAATCTAGAATCTTTCTTTTATTTCAATAACCCGCAGATAAAATATGAATCAACAAATATCCTGGGCTCTGAACATGAGGGCAGTAAGGGCAGTGTATTTTCCAAACAGCCTATGTTATTCTATTCTCTTTAGTATCTTCTATGTGTCAGGTGCTGTTAGGCACTGGGGATGCTGTTGAAACAAAGCAAAATGGTCCAGATATGATGGCTCATGGCTTATTCCCAGCAATCTGGGAGTCAAAGGTGGGAAGATTGCTTGAGACGAGGAGCTCAAGGCTATAGTGAGCTATGACCACGCCACTTGACTTCAGCCTAGGTGACAGCAAGACCCTGTCGCTAAAACAAAACAAAGTACCTTCTTTATTTTTCACTACAGCATTCAGCACAGTTAATCATAAATTTATTTTTAAGTGTCTGTAGTATATATTACTCATATGAATATGGTTCATGAAATAATGGACTTGTCCTTATCACCACTCTATGCCCAATGCCCTTTATAGGCCCCACTTATTAACTTTTTGTGAAATAAATGAATAAATGAATGAATCATTGAGTGAGTGAATAATATTGACCATTAAGTGATTAAACAGCAAAGTCACTTTTTTTGAACTACTGTCTTGGAAGGTACTTTTTCAAGTAATAATGTAGAAAGAGCAATGTTGTGGATCCATATATATTCTTTCTGCCCTCACTGTAAATACAAAGTGACTCTTTTCCCCAAAACGGAATATAAACTGCCTCAACTGAAAACAGTGTATTAGTCAGTGTATTCTAGGCTGAAAGTGGCAAAAACAAATAACCCCCACAATTTCAGTAACTTAACACAATATGATTTCTCTTTCATATTACTGTCCTTTGAGTGGCTCTTCTATAAGCTGTGACTTGGAGATCTAGGCGGTTTCCCTATTGTGGCTCTACCATCTTAAACTCTTTGTTTTCAAGGCTTTAAAATTGGGATAGAGAGAGCAAAAAAGATATGTGGAGATGTTGTGGCCAGGACTCAAAGAGATATACACTATTTCCATCCACATTCCAGTTGCAGAGTCTCACTGAGTTGTAAGAAGACTACAAAACATAGTCATTTTGTGTGCCAAGAAGGAAAATGAAATGGTTTGGTGAATACATGGCATTGTCTCAATGTTATACTTTCAACTTTAGGTTTAAAATTAAAAAGCACAATAGTGATTCTAGTCATAGCCAACAAGTATAGAAAATACAGATAGGAAGCAAAATATTCCATGAAAATCCTTTAATAAAGATTTAAGAATCAGATATTCATTCATTCATTAATTTTATATCTGAACTTATTACTATGTACTACTATTCTCACTCTCTTAAAGCTTATAGTCTAGAAAGGAAGACAAGTGAACCATTAAATGAAGACGAGTGCTTGATAAAGTATAGCATATTATAGGAGATGTATAATATTTAAAATATAATTACTAATATTTTGAGTATTAGGTACTTTATAGACATTATTGCATTTATTTCTTTACAATGGGAGGAGATACTATTATTGTTGTTTTTTATGGTGAAAACAGCCACTTGCTCAAGAACTCACAATAATTAATGCATCTTGAGTACCTGAATAAGCAATGATTAACGTTGTTCATTAAAGTTACTAAATAAGAACTGGTAGTTTTACCCCAGATTAGGTCACATAGAATGAAAAGAACGTAAAACTCCAGAAGAGAGCCCACATGAAACGAGCATAGAAGTTATTCCATGAGCACACAGAGGTTCTCACTAGGTTCTTAGGGAGGAAGAACTAAGGTGACAGCAGAACCCACTCCACATGCCCTTAGTCCACTGTGTCAGCTCTGAAAGTAAAGCTCAGAGTTCCCATTCCAGAGGGCGGGTCTTGCCTTTTTAAATAATTTCTTTGTTGTCTTTTCATACTCTCAACTAAAAAAAAAAAAAAAAAAAAAAAAAAACCTCACTTACAGAATACACTCCCCACCCCCAGGCCCCAACACGTTGAAAAGTAGGTGTTCCCTTCCAAATTTGTCCCTTATGCCTGGTGCTAGGGTGAATCATGTTCTCTCAATGTGGTTACTTATTCACATAAACACATAAGAAAATATTGATGAGTGTATACAGTCTCTATCCATGTAAATGAAAATTTTTATGCTCAGCTTAAGCCATTTATTGTGTTGGTAATTGATGTAGAAATAAATGAAATTTATATTTATGATATGCCTAATACAAAAGCAATTATTTTTCCACAATGAAAATGCAAAGCAAAATGACTGGAGTTTTTGCCTAGCTTTAATAAGACCTACCCCTCTCCTCAACACTTCTGCCAGAATTCAAATTCCTAGGCAATACATATTTTCCACTGAGGCAAATAAATAAATAAATAAATAAATAATTGCTCTGAAAATTAGAGAAGCCAGCTAGGATATGGTACTTAACTTGGATATTTTCCATTGTAATAACATGGGAATAACAGGATGGATGAGAATGGTATAACGAGGTAGAGTAAAAATTTCATCCTTGAGCCAAAGTCACATTTTTCTCTCCACAGGATAAATTAAAGAGGTGGATTGAGCAAGAAACTCACCTGGTGAGCACACTATGTTTGCAGATGTAAGTGGAACACAGCTGGCTTTAAAAGCTATGATTTGCTTACCCATATGTGGTAGTACATGAAATAAAGAGAAGCCGAAACCGGTGCGGGGAACTGTAATTTTTAGCACAGCCTCACTGTCAGCAATGGGAATTGCTTTTTTAAAACTAGGAGTAGCTTTGATGAAAACATCCTCCGACATTCTCAACATTGCCTTGGGTTGAATTCTTTCAGAAACCATAGACTGCTTCCTCTTTATTTTGCAGCTTTATAGCATTTTATTGTCTACTTTCATTTAATGTTGTGAAGCTTTTGCACTGCCCTCTGCTGTTTTCTGAGCTGCATAACCAGGGTGTTCACAAGAGACAGTTCATTTAATATTCTCTCTCTCTCTCTCTCCATATATATATGTGTATATATATACACACACACACACACACACACACACACATATACACACACACATACACGCACACACATATATACACCTACACTGACTTCTTTTAATTTTATGCATATATATATATATATATGCACACATATTAGTCATCCAAGATATAAGAGCAATTTTTTAAAAAGCAGCAAATGAGCATAGCATAGATTTTACAGTCAGGCAAAATGAGTCCTGATCCTAGCCCCACCAACGGGTCTAGTTGTGAGGCTATAGATAATTTAAATCCTCTCTGGCTCAAGGCTGTTTCCCTATATACAAAATAAGAATACTAATACTTATTTGCATCAAGTTACAAGGATAAGTCAGGCACGCTTACTGCCTAAAACAGAGAAGACACCATGGTATGAAGCTATTATAGATTAGTCATGCACTCTACAAGAAGATAAGGCAAGTGGGGAATCTGGCAATTATGTAACAGAGGGAGAGATTGATGAGATGGCTATTGTAGAAAACCAGAAAACCAGTAAAGCAGCCTTAAATGAGAATTTCGGCCTTAAATGAGAATTCCACTTGGCTACTGCTTTAGTAGCCAAGTGGAGACCATTGAGTTGGGGAGCAGAGACTAGAAAAAGAAAGAACAGCTAGGAGAGCTAGTGCTGTAGTTGAGGATGAAATGGGAGATGGGCATAACTAGGGAGGCACCGATACTCAGCGGAAGTCAGACACAGTCAGCAGTCATGGTGAAAGTTGAATGTGAATAATTTGGTAATAAATTGGATACAGGACATAAAAGAAAGAAAATTGCATTCTGGATATGCTGGAAGGATGATAGTGGTCATATTCCATGGATGAACAGGAGTCAGAGTTAGCAAGAAAAGGAGATAGCATGGGTATGGGAGGAGGGAGGATTCATAGTTACTTGGGATCAACTAATAGAAATAATTTTCCTTTATTCCTTGCGATAATCTTGCAAAGTATACTTTATTATTCCCATATTCTAGATGAGAAAATTGGGTCCCAGAAAAGTAAGTCTTTTGTTAATGACACTTAATGACACCCACCAGAGCATAAAGAAGCTGGGATTCAAATAGTTTTATCTACCTTCTAAATTCTAGGCCCTTTCCATTATGACTTTACAGAATCTGTGCAAAAGCAGCAGTATATCAAGAGGTCCTGTTTCATGGATAAAGTCCTCAGCACGTACAGTTCTCCCATGCATGATATTGTTTTCCTTAGGTATAAAAAGATGATACCTATCTGTCCTGTTTATAGTATTTATACACACGTCCACTCATGAATATTCTCATGTTATTTGCTGCTGATGGGTGTTTCATTTTTGTTGATGGTAAAAATAAACATTGATTTGACAATTAAGTTTTCTTCTAATGCCCATTTGCTATTTTGGGATTCTCTATTGAAACTATATCATGTGTTTAATTTCCTAAGAAATTCTATAAAAACACTTCAGCTGAATGGCAAAGGAGAAAATGTGCCCAGTATCACTGCCCATCTGCTACCAAGTCAGCAGGTCTAAATGGCATTGAAGAGCATCATTTCCTTCTCTCTTTTACCAAAGTCTTGTGTGAAGAGTAATCTCACATAGGCCTCACTAGAATTTCCTAATCCAGAGTGACTTCTAAGAAAAGAAATTTCAAACTTAAAGACAATGGGAAGTCCAAGATGTGAATGAACCCCAAAGAAATCACCTATCAAGAAGCAATATAGACTAGAAGCTTTCTAAGTCTCCCGCCTTCATAATCCCTTCATTCTAATATATTCATTAGGTGAAAATTAAGACTTTTTACTATTTCAAAGCTGCGTTAGTTTGGATTTGGTGAGGAGAAGCCAAGACAGAATTAGATATACAAAAGGTTTTTGAGGGAGGAAGAAAGAGGAAGTGGAGAGAGCTTTTGGACCACGACAATGGTCTAACATCTGTGAAAAAGTAGAAGGACAAAGGACTATGGTAGAAAAATGGCTGGTAAGGAGTCATCATCATGCCCAGATACCCACTGGAGAAGGTTTCTGTCTCTAAAATAGACCTACTTTGTTCAGTCATTGGAATGAATGTGGTAGTTGAAGGGCATCAGCTAAGACCATCACTCATTTCTGTTACCTGCAGCTAGAGATCTTAGCAGCATATTTTCATGGCAATTTCAAAATCTAGATCCAGAGATCTATATTGAAATATTAGAGAAAATTATAGAGTAATAATTAAATATAGGGTTTGGAGACAAACTTCCTAAGCTCAATTCTTAACTTCACCACTTGGCTGGGGAAAAAACAAAGATTCCTGATATCACCATTTAACAATGTACTGAAGGCCCTGGCAAAAGCAATATAGAAAATAAATGTAAAGAATGGGGAGAAAAATCTGTTATAATTCATAAATAACAGGATTATGGGTATAGACAATTTAAAAGAATCTGCAAATGATTAAAACTAACCTGTAAATTTTAGCAAGGTTGTTGTATAGGACTCAGTAGGTAACAATCGACTGTACTGTACTGAGATAGTCAACAAAAAAATTTTTAAAAATTAAATTTTATTGAGATAATGCCTACTGTAATATCAAAACATTATATTCCTATAGAAAAAAACTACAGAAATTAAAACTTGAAACTACAATGGAAACTATTAAATTACTAGAAAATTTGAAGAAAACATAATGAAAAATGCTATATTCATCAACTATATTACTCAATACTACAAAGATACAAATTATCACCAGTTGACCTATAGATTTGACTAAGTCCAAATCAAAACTTAGTAGCAATTTTGGGTAAATTGGCACAATGAATCTAAAATTTATATGGAAATACAAAAGATAAATAATCAACATTTACAGTCCCTTCATTTATGACATTAAAGTGCAATGGAAAAAAGATTTTTTTTCAATAGTGTTTGATTGATTGGATATTAATTTTTTTCAGATTTAGTTATGATTTATTTTATTTTTAATTGACAATAATGGCATACATTTGTGGAACACAATATAATGTTATATATGTGTATATATATAGTGTATGTGTGTGTGTATATATATATATATACACACACATGCACACACACATGATTAAATCAAGCTAATTAACAAATCCACCACTTAACTTACCTATCACTTTTTTATGGTAAGACATTTAAAATTTACTCTCTGAATTATTTTAAAATACGCATTGTTATTGACTAAAGTCACCCTACAGTGCAATGGATCTGAAAGATTATTCCTCCTATCTGAAACTTTGTATCTTTTGATCAACAACAGATCCATATCCTGGCTATTACGAATAATGCTGAAATAAGTATGGCAGTATAAGTATGCTGAAATGAGTGTGGCAGTGTAAATATCCTTTCAACATACTGATTTCAAGTCCTTTGAAAATATACCCAGAAGTGGGATTACTGGACCATATGGTAGTACTATCTTAAATTTTTTGAGAAACCTCCATACCATTTCCCACAATGTTTGTACTAAATCACATTTCCACCAACCACCTGCTAGGGTTCCCCCTTTTCTCCTCATCCTCGCCAATGCTTACCTTTCTTCCTTTTGATAAAAGGCATTTAACAGATTAAGGTGATATCTCACTGCAGTTTTACTTTGGTTTTCCCTAATGATTAGGGATGCTGAGCTTTACCTCTTAAGCCATTTCTATGTCTTTAAAAGGTATCTGCTCAGGTCCTTTGGCCATTTTTTAATTGGGTTATCTGTTTTCTTGACACTGAGTTGTTTGGGTGCTTTACATATTTTGGGTATTATCAGATATATGGCTTGCACCTATCTTCTCCCATTTGTTGACTGCCTCTTCACTTTGCTGTTTCCTTTGTTGCTAATACCAGTATTTTAATAAGTGAAACAACTGTACTTTACCTAATACACCATATTCAATAATTAATTCTAGATGGGTCATAGATCACAATGTAAATGGTAAAACAATAAATTAGAAGTAAACATAGAAAAATTCTCTATGAACAAGGAGTAGGAAAAGATTCATTAAACAGGACCGAGAAGCATTAACATAAAGAATGTTGTCAAATTGGACTTAATTATATTTGTAAATTCTGTTCATCAAAAAGTAACATAAAGAAAATAAAAAGGGAAACCACAGATTAAGATATCTGTCATATGTAGATCTGACAAATAACTATTATGCAGAATACACACACACACACACACACACACACACACACACACACACACACACCTATACACTGGCAAATCAATGAGAAAAAATGTAAACATATTCAATTTTAAAACAAATTTTTAACAGTTCATTAGAAATATAATGCAAATTGAGTCAACGGATCTTTGACAAAGAAGCAAAAACAATTCAATGGAGAAAGCATACAAATTTATCCATAAATGGTGCTGGGAAAATTGGATGTCCACACGCAAAAAACAAACAAACAAACAAAATCTAGACACAGACTTTACTCCCTTCACAGAAAATTAACTCAAAATGGATTATAGCCTTAAATGTAAATGCAAAATTGTAAAACTCCCAGAACATAACATAAGAGAAAATCTTGATGTCTTTGGGTTGGATTTGGTGATTACTTTTAAGATACAAAACCAGTAGCATGATCCGTGAATGAAGTCATTGATAAGTTGAACCTCATTACTAAATAGTAAAAAGCACCCTGTAAAAAAATACTGTCAAGAGAATAAGTAAGTTAACTTGGGACTGAAAGAAAATATTTGCAAAAGACATATTTGATGAGGAACTGTTATCCAAAATATGCAAAGAAGCCCTGAGTTTTGACTCAATAATAAGAAAACAAATATTAAAAAGTGGGTAAAATATCTGAATAGACACTTCACTAAAGTAGGTAACAGATAATACGTAAGCCTATGAAAAGATGCTCAACATCATATATTACTAGGGGATTGCAAATTGACACAACCATGAGATATCATTATATATCTGTTAGACTGTCTAAAATCGAAAACACTGACACCAGATGCTAATGAGAGTGTGGAGGAACAAGAACTCTCATTTACTGAGGGAATGCAAAATTGCACAACTATGATGGAATACAGTCTGGAGGTTCTTACAAAACTAATCATATTTTTGCCACGCTATTCCGTAATTGTTCCAAATTATTTATGGAAATGAGTTGAAAATTTACATTCATACACAAACCTGCACATATATGTTTATATCAGCCTCATTTATAATTGCCAAAACATGGAAGTAAACAATATGTCCTTCAGAGAATGACTGGATAATCTTGTATACATTCATACACAGAGTATTATCCTGCATTAAAAGTTCTGAGCTATCAAACCACAAAAAGGTGTGAAACAACCTTAAATGCATATTACTAAGCAAAAGAGGCCAATTTGAAAAGGCTAAATACCATTAAGTAAAATGAAATAAAAGGTTCCAACCATATGATATCCTGGAAAAGGCAAAAGTGTGGAGACTAAAAAGATCAGTGGTTTCCAGGGTTAGAGGACAGGGAGGAATGAACAGGCGGAGCACAGGGGATTTTCAGGGCAGTGAAACTATTCTGATACAATAATAGTGGATATTTATCACTACACATTTGTCAAAACCCATAGAAGGTAAATTAAGAGTGAACTCTAACATAAACTTTGGTTTTGAATTTATAATGACATGTCATTGTTGATTATCAGTTGTAACAAATGTACTACTCAGGTGCAGGATGTTGATGGTGGGGGAGGCCATGCATATGTGACATCAGGAAGCATATGGGAACTATTCATGCTTTCCACTCAATTGTACTGTGTACCTAAAACTGCTTTTTAAAAAGTCTGTAGAAAAAAAAAATCCAATTTAAAAATGGACGAAACTTGAATAGTCTCTTCATGGGAAAAGGAAAAGAACAGTTCAATGGCCAAAGTGCATATGATAAGGTATTTAATGCCTTACTGCTAAATGCACACTAGAATGGCAAAAATGAATGACAAACAAGTATCAGTGAAGACACCAGGCAAATAGAACTCTCAGACACTGTTGGTAGAAATGTAAATTCATACAACCAATTTGATATAGTATTAAGCACCATATTATAAAGCTGAGCCTGTGACTCTGGAGTTCTATTCTTTGATATATATATCCAACAAAAATATGTACTTACATTCACTAAAATACGTGTAGTTCTATTTGTAGTAGTCAATGGTGGAAACAAACCACATGCCCATCAACAATAAATTAAATTGGGGTATGTTCATTCAACGCAATGTAGTGAAAATAGGTAAACCACTGCCACACAAGAGTCATGGATAAAATTCACACAAAGTCACACTACAAAAATGCAGCATGTATTATCTGCTTCTACTTATATAAATTTCAAAAACAGTCAACCCTAATTCATGGTGTTAGCACTTAGAATATTTGCTAGCCACAGGGAAAACGTAGGAGAGAGAATAAGGTACTTTTCCAGGATATTGACAATGTTCCATTATATGTTGTGTAAAATCATTTAGATGCATACTTATACACATCTACTTTTCTGTATGTATATTTTATAAAGTTATACTTTAAAATATGCAAACTTTTTATGGACTAATTTATGCTTTATATTGAAAAGCATTAAAAAGAATTTTAAACATATGTATATGATCACGTGCATGTGTGTATGTATTTGTGTACACACCACAAACTTCTGAGTCCAGTTTGAAATCTTAGCACATTTCATATGTTTGAGAGTTTGTTTTGTGGGTGTAGCCTCACTGCTTACCTAAGTTGAGCCAGCCTAGCTCTGATCCCTGCTTTATGGGAGCTGGTGGCAGACGGTAGGGAGGGGTTGTTGGGAATGAATCACAGTCTGCTGTTCTGGAATCTGGGCGTTTCACAGCTTGTCCTAGAGGCAATCAGAATATACAATGACACGCTTTGACAAACAAACTAACAACAAACTTGAATCATGTTTAGACCCTCAGGTGAAATCAACTAAACATCAAAATGATTTTCTCAAAATTGTTTAATTTTTACATGCGTCATATTAAACCCAGTGTCTGCATCCAGATTAAAGTTTGAAACAAATGGAATAGTTTGTACATAAAATATGGTTATAAAAATGTTTTAACATTTTGTATGATATACTAAAACACAAAATGCTATCAGTGATATAAAAAATCTACTGAATAAAATGCAGGATTAAATAATTGCATGGTTATAAAAATATTTTAACATTTTGCATGATATATACTATATAACACAACAAAATGCTATCAGTGATATAAAAAAATCTACTGCATAAAATGTAGGATTAAATAATTGCACTACAAATGAAATACTACAGTTTTCATCTGGTCTGAACATAAAGCACAAATATACAATGATGGTTATTCCATATACAAACATCAGACTGAGATCAGTCCCACATGATTATAAGGTTGTCACTTTCAACCCCCTCTTTAATAGAAATGTAGGTGTATTTCTATTAAAATCTGGCTTGGGCAGAGGACAGGAATAATTGTTATATCCTTGCTCGAGTTACCACTTTCCTGCTCCAATTTATGTGAGCATCTTCTTAATGTCACACATTAGTTGATAATACAAATAGGAGCTATCTTAGCTCAGAAACACCAAATTAAAAACAAGAACAAAGAAACAAGTTTAGTATGGCCAAAAAAGCCAAAGGCCACAGTAAGGAAATGTTATGAATCCCTGATGACAAATGTGTATAGACCATGTAACAATTTTTTTTTAATTTGACAAAAAGGGTTTCTTAAAATTTGAATTAAGAATAAAAATGGGCATGAATAGCTGCATCACAAACATAAGACCTGTATCAGTTTTGGTTTAAGTCTATTTCAGTGATTCTGAGCCATTTCACCATGACTCACAGTGGATGATATCTGTGTGTCTGACATTCTGGGCATATACAGATATTTTCACAGAACAGTAAAAGCTTTTGCAAGAAAGTAAACATCCCCACAGAAATATTTTCTCTTTAATGAGGCACTCATAAAAAAGATTTGTTGTGGGCATGCGAATAAAATCAGTCCCAAATAAGTATTTACTTTAAAAGGCTAAATAATATTATGACTAAATAGTATTAATTTTTAAAAGGTCTGATATTTTTCCAGACTTCTATTCTACAGGTAATATTAAGATGAACAATATTACATCATTTAAGCATAAGTATGAACATAATTTATTATAAGAATTATAATGGATTTTATAAATTAGATAAATTATAATGAATTTTAGAATTTTCTGACTTTTAACCTATCTATAGAACTTTTTAAGTATTAGCTCAGTCGAGTTGCTTTGATTGGCAGCAGGCACATCCTTTTGTGAATTTAGTAATAGAAACATACTGCTCATCTCCGTCATTTATATATACTGAAGATATGGCTGTGCAGGAATGCTGCTGATCAGTTGGGCTATATCGCTTAGACAGATGTCTCCAATTGAAGAAAACGTAAGGGAATACAAACAAACAATTACAATGTTATTATTAGGATACTCTTGAAAGAACCCTAAGTTTATTTTTTTCACTTCAAAACTTCACAGACACTTGAATATAGCAAAAACAAGGGCTACAGTCCTGAAGAAAAGCTTTTTAAACAATAACACTCCACCTGCTATTGTGATTTATCCAGTAACTATAAAGTTATCGCATTTTCCAAACTGATTTTAAACTTCTGTTAATGCAGACCTGTTTACAGGATACAGATGCATTGTAGTAGAGTAAGCAGAGTAGTAATTTGGGGTGAGTAAGCTGGTTTCTTATTCAGGCTTTCAAGCTGTACTGACCAAGTAACTATAAGTGCTCATTTAATTTCTCTGAATCTCAGTTTTATTTTATTTTTTTGATTTTTTATTGTACTTTAGGTTCTGGGGTACATGTGCAGATCATGCAGGATTGTTGCATGGGTACACACATGACAATATTTTAATTTAGAATAAAAATACTCACCACATGAGTGTTAGGAAGATTAAATGAGACAGATGTTAAATGTTTATCCCAGTCCCTGAAGTAGAATAAATAATCTAAAAAATAGTAGCTGATCTTGTGATTTGGTTGATGAGAAGGGAGATGATCATTCAGCAGACAGCAGTAAAGGACAGTATACCATGAAAATATAAGTGATCATGAGAATGACATTTAAGATGGTTTGTTTTATAGTTTTGCTCCCTAGATTCTGCAATTCAACAAGCATCACAAGTGACTTCAAATACCTTCCAAGGTAATGGCCACATATTTATTTCTGCCTCCCAAATGTTTTTCATGTTTCTCATTTATACAACACTACCCTAGAACTCTACACAGAAAGGTGTTTAGTAAAACATAGCCCCCAACTTAACCAAGTATCCATGGTCTCCACGGCAAAATTCAGCCCATGCCAGAAGTTTTCCTGACTCTCCATGTTCAGTTGAATGTTCCTTGCTATGACTCTCTTCCAACTGGGGCATTTCAAAGACATTCTGTGAGCACAAATTAGCTCTTCACATTTTGGTATGGGGGAGGGGAAGCTTACATAACTATCTATTACTCCTATTAGCGTAAGGTCCACCACTTTGCCCACTATATGGCACATGGTAGGAGTTCAGTATACACTTATTGAAACAGAATGAACAGAGACAAGGAAAAATGAAAAGGACATTTGGTAGAGGGTAATTCTCTCAATGAGTACATATCACAGAGACAGAGTCAAGACTCCAGAAAGCAGCTAAAATCAACAATCAAATTTAGCTCATTTCAGTTGTGATAGAAAGATAAAAATAGAGTCTAAGTAGGATTGACTTATTTGTGCCTGATAAACATGTTTATAAAGAGAAGTGAATGAAGAATAAAGTAATGCCATAGAAAGCAATGATATTGAAGAGTCTCTACTGGAAAGATACTGCTCATGGAGTAATATTAGTGCTTTCTGGAGAACTTGCCACAAACTAATGCACACATAGAGGCCCAGAAATCTTGATATTTGTTTGCTGCTCAATGGTTTCCTCAAAATTCTTGCAAGCACATCAGTAACTCTAAGCCATTTTCTCTCCCTCATCCCACCATGATACCCTGTGCCTCATATTCGTCCTGCTCTGGATGTCCTTGTTCTTCCTATTTTTCTCCTTTTTAGTTATTAAGTCCTCATTCTAGAGGAAGATCAACCTGGTTTTAAATACTGACTCCATTGTTCATTCATACTTTCTAACACTCAGATTCCTCTTCTGTAAAACTAAGAATATTTTCTATTGCAAAGGTTAACAACTAATTTATTGTGAATATTTATTGAGTGTGTATGTAAATGTCCCTCGTTTCCTTCTTTCCAAGGCAAAAAAGATAAAGATTAGGGGCCATCTGCTGTTGCACCATCATAGTCTTTGAGATATAACCTGACACGTACAATATTCTCCTGAGAGAAATTCTAGTGACTACAAATCCCTTTACTCTTTGTTGTATATTTACCAAAAAAAAAAATAAATAAATAAAACAAAATTGATTGGTTTTTCAAGTCTGCTGACTCTCACAATTTCTTAATGTCTCTCCATTTTTCTTCCTTCCTTCTCTGTTCCTTTCTTCCCCTCTAGTTTTCCTTCCCTTCATGTCCTCCTTTCTTGATCATGTACTAGCTTCCCACTGCTGATCTAACAAATCACCACAAGCTTAGTGGCTTAAGGCAACATATTTCTTCTTGTGGTTTTGAAGCCAGAAGCCCAAAATCAGTTTCACTGGCTAAAATTAAGTGTCTGTGTTCCTTTGGGAGACTCTAGGGAGGGAGACAACCTTGCTTTGCCTTTTCAAACTTCTTGGAATGCATTCTTTGACTGTGACCCCTTCCTCCATCTTCAAAGCCAGTAGTATAGCATCTTCTCTTCTCTATGACCTTTGCTTAGTTTCTTATAGTTTTTCCTTCTGATTCATCTCCTTCCCTTTTATAAAGACCTTTGTGATTATCTTGAAACCACCTGGATAATCCAACATAATATCCACACTTCAAGATCCTTACCTTAATCATACCTACAAAATCCTTTCATTCAGTAACACATTCACAGGTTCCAGGGATGAGGACATGGACATCTTTGGCCGATGTCATTCAGTCCATCATACCCCATTTCTTCACATTCATCTTACCTTCCCTTTTCCCCCATTGCCTCTAACCTTCCCTGGTCTTCCTTCCTGGTGAGCCTCTTATAGGAACACCTCAGTCTATCCTATTATTATGTGCAGTAAAAATAAGTGACTTTCATTTCGTCAAACAAATCACAAAGTGTAGATGAAGAGAATGGTTATGTTTACTCAATTAAATGATCAGGTAGAAAATCTCAACTTTCAAATACACAGCTGGATGGATATTCTCCTATGTTATCTCTGGAAGTTTGTTTAGGTGATGATCAACCACACTGTGAACTGCTTATCTGTGATATTACTTAAGTTAAATTATATTTTACTCTTGCTACCATCTAACAATTTTTTGTACTTTGCCTCACTCATTTCTTTTTTTATTTGAAAGTCTTCCACTATTCTTTCAGT
Source organism: Cebus imitator (assembly GCF_001604975.1). Classification (NCBI taxonomy): domain Eukaryota; kingdom Metazoa; phylum Chordata; class Mammalia; order Primates; family Cebidae; genus Cebus; species Cebus imitator. Next base: position 809,154 of record NW_016107864.1, read on the forward strand.
GTTGAGAAAAGACTGTAGTTAGAATTCCAAGTAACTGGTGTCATATTCTAGTCTGAAACTCACTAGCTATGTGGCTTTGGGCAAATTATTTTATTCCTTTGAGCCTCAGTCCCCTCACCTAATTAAAGGATGAAATATTTCATTTGCTGTCAAAAAAGTAAGGTTTTCATCTAATACCTGAAAACCATGATGTCCCAAGAAAATGGGAAACAAGAATATTATATTTGAGGCTTTCTGATAAGATTGTTGCAGGGGCTAAATTAAATGATGTATGTAAATTATGAGGTAAAATGCTGCTACTACTGCTGCTAATAATAGTGGTAATAACTTACATGTATTGAATAGGACCAGTAGAGAGTTCTATCATTATATGATATATGATATGAAATTACGTAAATAACATATGGTATATTAATTATATGAGCAATGATTTCACCAGCCTTGAGAGAGGAGTAATGAGGGGACCAACACATCTAAGAAAGAAGTTTTGCTAATGTTTTCTCAGTAGGGTGTCATTTTCAAACTTTCCACATATCTACCTATGAGAGACTTTTGTAGAATCTTTGGTCAAGAATAATTAGCTTTATCTTTGGAGCAAGAGTTGCTATCTCAAAGCCAACATGTATTGCTGCATGTGGGAAAGATAAAAGGAATATTTTTACCATGATCGCGACCACCCCACCCTCCAAAGCTCTGCTAAGTTTATTTGCTCGGCCTTGGTAGCCAAGGGAATGGTAACCGCTTTGCACTGAATATGAAGTTATCCCATGGGCAGCACCCATTTATAGAAAAAATCACTGTATCATTTAATGTAAAAGGTTTTCATATTATGCTTAGATATTTTTATAAATTCTACAAGGATTTTAGGTGAGTGAAGTCAGTGAGGGCAGGTCACATGGTAAACTATGCTTATCTAAAGATTTAAGAGCTATACTCTTTGAGTACCTTTAATATAGATAGAAAGATGGTTTAAAACTACAGGATCAACTAGAAAGTCATTCTATCAAGCAATGAGTTATAAACTTTGAGGAGGACTAAAAATCGAGTTTTAGGTCTCCAGGTTTTTATTTAGAGCTCTGCCTTATTTACACAACCAAGCATCAAACAGAGTCCTGGCTTCTGTTTCTAATGTTTTCATCTATTTCTGCAAATTCTGTCCTAGGTCTGAAACTTGGAACTTCAGGCTGCACATTCACCACCCAGTGGTTGAAACCTCGCTCTCCAGCTCCCTACCTGTTTCACACTTGCTGGTGAAGTGTGAGACACAATACTCTGTGGGGGTTTCTGAAAAGGGTGCAGAGGAAAGAAAGGAAAGTAACATATATTATCATTTGCCATGAGTTGGGTACTTCTGGGTACTTGATATTTTCAGTAAGTTATTCTTTTTAATCCTTCTTTCTCCCTTATAAAACCAAGATTATTTTCTATTTTAAAGATGAGGAAATAAGAATCAGAGAACTAATTTACCTAAAGTCACGCAGCTTTTACATTTGCAGAACTGATATTTGATTTCAGATCTTTTTAACACTGGAAGCCCATTCTAGTCCCCCTCCTCTACTCTCCATTCTTTTCTCACGCCTTCCTATTCATTCATCCACCCATCAACATCTAACATTTTCTATACACCAGGCTGTGTTCAAGACACTAAAGATGTATATTAAATAACATTCAGCCTGTGTCCTAGAGAAGCTCAGTGTTCAGTGCAGATGGACTGGTTATAAATGAATTACTACATTAGAGTGAGTGCTACTTAAAAATATGTGCTTTATAAGTAACATTTATTCATTAATCAAGATAAAGACTTATTTTAAAGTAAATTTTATTTATCAAAATTAGCTCCTTCAAGTTCAAGACACTTTTTTAAGTGATGATAGAAGCCATTTAGTTTATCTTCTTTAAAAAATTGTAATCATTTACTGAGTGTATTGTGTCAAGGTTTACATATGGTATACTGAATCCTTGCACAGTTATCTGAAGATCAGTATTATTCTTATGTTTTGGTTTTTATTTAACTTTTAAGTTTAGGGGTACATGTGCAGGTTTGTTACACAGGTAAACTTGTGTTGTAGGGGTTTGTCTTAGGGATTATTTCATCACTCAGGTATTAAGTCTAGTACCCGCTAGCTGTTTTTCCTGATCCTCTCTTTTCTCCCAACCTCCACCCGCTGATAGGTTCCAGTGTGTGTTGTTCCTTTCTATGTGTCCATGTGTTCTCATCATTTAGCTCCAACCTGTAAGTAAAAACATCCCATATTTGGTTTGCTGTACCTGTGTTAATTTGCTAAGGATAACAGCCTCCAACTCCATCCATGTCCCCACAAAGGACAAGATCTCCTTCCCTTTTATCATTGCATAGTATTCCATGGTGTATATGTACCACATTTTCTATATCCAGTCTATTATTGATGGGCATTTAGGTTGATTCTATGTCTTTGCATTCCTCTAATAATTAGCTGTGTTGAGATTGTTTTCATATGATGAGGGTCCTGGGAATTTAACCATATTAATGCAGTCTGTTGTACATTATTAACTGAAGAAAAATAGATGCCCTTTTAAGACTAAGAAAGAAAAACAAGTCCAACGAGCCAAATCAGAAATGTAAGGTGGGTGCCTAATGATTTCCCATTGAAACTTTTTTGAAATTTCCCATGTTTGATGAGAGGAATGAGCAGCAGCATTGTTGTGGCAGAGGACTCTCTGAAGTTGTCCTGGGTCCTTTTCTGCTAAAATTTTGACTTTCTAAAAACACTCTCATAACAATCAGATATTATCACTCTTTGGCCCTCGAGAAAGTCGACAAGCAAAATGCCCTGAGCATGTCAAAAAACTGTTGCCATGACCTTTGCTCTTGTCCAGTTTGTATTTGCTTTGGCTAGACCACTTTCACCTGTTGGTAGCCATTGCTTTGATCGTTCTTTGGCTTCGGGATTGTGCTGGTAAAGCTATGTTTCATCTCTGAAAAAATGCTTCAGTATCTTGATTTTTTACATATTTAAAATTTCCCCTGAAAGTTCTGCTTCTGTCTGCAGGCTGATCTGAATGAAACCATTCTGGTGCTCTTTGAGGGCATGGTTTGTTCAACTTTAATTTTTCAGTCAGCATTGTATAACCTAAGCTGACTGAGACGTCTGTGGTGCAAGCACGAACAAGATGACTTTTTTCCATGCAAATGAATGTGGATAGTCTGCTGATGGGGGCTTTATTTTCAATGTTGTCTTGTCTCTTCTTAAAATAAGTTATCCATTTGTAAACTGCTGATTTCTTTGGGGCATAATTCTCCTAAACTTTGTATAAAGTGTGAATAATTTCACCTTTCTTCCACCACAGCTTCACCATAAATTTGATTTTTGTTCTTGCTTTAATTTTAGCATAATTTATGTTGCTTAGATGGGGGCTCCTTTTGAACTAATGTCTTGGCCTTATTAAACATATATGATATATAAAGTGAGATCCTTACTTTAAATTATATCATATAGCTCTTTTCTTCAAAAAATTATTCCAATCCATTATGGAAACAGCTCTGACTTGTAAAATAAACATTTAAAAAAAATAGCTTTCACATTTGACTCAGAAAATAAAAAGTCCAGTTGTTACTTATTTTAGTATCTCTATCAAAATAATTTGAAGTTTTTCTTCATTTGTTCTATTTTCCTGCAGTATTTTAAATCAGCTTAGTGCAACAATTAGTCACTCAGCAGATAACGCCATATTCTATTTACAAAGATTTGAATTCATTTTAATAATTATGTAAGAATTTTATATACTTCCTTATAAATTTAAATACAACACAAAAGTATACACAATGAAAAGTAGATGCCTCACTTTATCTTATCCTCTCAGTTGTCCCCCCTCTTCTCTAAAAGTAATTAGTGTTAAGAGTTTGATATCTATTACTCAGTAAACTTTACATACATTGCATATAACTTAAGTTATAATTTTTACAGAAATGGGTCATTTTGTTTATGTTATTTGGTAATATTATCCTTTCACTTAATTATGTGTCTTAAGAGTTTTTCTAAGGCAATATAATTAGATTTTATTGGGTTAAAGTCATGTTGCTTTATTGATGCACATTTAGTATTCTCCTTTTTTTTTTTTTTTTTTTTTTTTTTTTTTTTTTTTTTTTTTTTTTTTTTTTTTTTTTTTTTTTTTTTTTTTTTGAGACAGAGTCTTGTTCTGTCGCCAGGCGCCAGCCTGGAGTGCAGTGGCACAATCTCAGCTCACTGCAACCTCTGCCTCCCAGGTTCAAGCAATTCTCCTGCCTCAGCCTCCCGAGTAGCTGAGACTACAGGCGCACGCCACCATGCCCAGCTAATTTTTGCATTTTTAGTAGAGATGGGGTTTCACCATGTTGGCCAGGATGGTCTCGATCTCTTGACCTCATGATCCGCCCACCTCAGCCTCCCAAAGTGCTGGGATTACAGGCGTGAACCACCACACCCGGCAGTATTGTTCTTATTTATAATTACTATAATTATATGATGAAAATCCTTATGATTCCTTTTTATAGTATAGTACTTTTAGAGATTGGCCCATCAAGCATCTATTTTTTAGTAATGGAATCTAAATCACCTTTGTTAGAATTTCCTCCATCTCCCTTCTAAGTAATTCAGGGAAGACCTTACCCAGTTAGGGTAGAGTATGAGCTTTAGACTGATGCCAATTGAAGTATTCCATACCACAGGCACATAGATTGGTTTACAGATGGACACATGACCCATTTGACCTATACACACCATGGCTTTCTTTTAATTTGGAAGAAAGAGAAACAATATATTCTGCTGACTCTAAGCTTGTTACAATACAATGTTGAAAGAACTGCAATCTTTCTGTCACTACCATGAATGAACCTGTCTGGGAATGGAGCCAAAATAGTGGAAGCAGAGCCAAGAAGCAGAAAGAGAAGTAAGTTCTGTTGACCTATTGTTAATCCCTGAAACAAGATGTTTCTGACGCGAGCAAGAACTAGCTCTGGTCTTTAAAATGATGTGAGCCAACAAATTTCCTTTTGCTGCCTACGCCACTTTGTTAGCTTTTCTCTCAATCAATCACAGCCAAAAAAAAAAAAAAAAAATCTTACTGACACTGATAGAGACCTACAAGTATAATTTTCAGGCCATTTAAAGGTATATGCAATTAAAATTATTATATATATTGGCAAATTGCACTTCCACAGATGCTATCAATTGAAACAATCACAAACTTCCAACCATCAAGTGTCTTAACTCTGCATACATTTCTCCTATTAGATCATTTATGATTTTTCAGATTATCTTCATATATCCTATAAATGTTCCCTTTGTTTATTACATAGAGTACATACATTTCCTTTCAAACTACTCTTTTCCTTGACACATTATTTATAAGTAATCATATCAAGTTTTAAATAAAATTTTAAATTGTTAAAATCTAGGGACATCTGCTAATTATTTTCTTTGTAATTGACAGATTAATATTTGTCTTCAGAGAATCTTCCCAATAGCATATAAACATTTTAAAATTTTTGTTTTTTTCATATTTTTGAAAAATGTTTTGTTTGTAAATAATTTGAGTCACTCCAAATAAGCCATGCTAGAACCATAATGGCTTTCTAATTTAATGTGATCCCATTAACAAAATTCTTTCTGGTCTTCAGAAGCAATCTGCTTGACAGGCTATCCTTCTGGAACCACTGGGTTCTTGGAAGAACACACAGGCATGAGCATTTGGTCAACTCTACCACAGAGTAGAGGATCAAAGAGGCCCTCAAAGAAAAGAAATGGCAACCTGAGCCCAAAGTTTCTTGTCTGGGATCAGACAGCTCCACCTGGATGGCACTGTAGGCCAATGCTGGTTCCAGGCACTGGAGAGGAATTAAGAAAATTTTAAAGACATTCACCTGCCTCAACCAAGTACAGCTAAGCCTTGATGATCTAGATTTCAATACATATTTTAACTAGTTAATTTACAAACAATGGTCTACATTCTGTACATGTATCCCAGAACTTAAAGGAAAATTTAAAAAAAGAAGCAGCAGTGGTTCTCAAGCTATGCTCTACTGGGACCAAACCACTCTGAAGATAAATTTGAATTATTTCTGTTATTCTCCAGTTTGATGGGAAATGATAGGAAAATTTTGATGATACATTTATCAAAAACTTGTGGTGTTCTTGTATTATGTTTACATACTAAAATGTATAAAAAGCACTGTATTAAGATAAGCAGGGTTAGTTGCAGCAATAAACAACAAATTTTGGTGGCTTACATTAATAAATATAAACCTTTTTCTCTTGTCACAATTCAACGTCAATTAGTGGAATTATGCTCTACATAATTACTCAGAGACTCAGAATCTTTCCATCTTGTGTTGCCTCCATATTTAATAAAAGATCCCAATAGGACAGAGAGTATATAAAAGTATATGAAAAGAGTATATGGGAATCACTCATATGGTTTTATGAGCCAGCCATGGAAGTGAACCACATTGCTTCTACTCAATTACACTAGTCAGAATGCAGTTCATTACTCCAAATTTATTTATAAATATCAGGACATATAACCTTCCTATATGTCTAGGAAGAAAATGATACAAATTGGGAGAATTTATAGCACTGTCTCTACCACAGATGATCCCTTACCAAAATATGTACCTTTAATTGTTTTAAGTTTGAAATTAAGTATATTGTGGTGTGTTCCAAAATTATTGTGACTTTTAAGAAATTCACTAGTTTAAAAAGTTTAAGGAACAATGAACTAAATGTTGGGAAGTTCTGTGAGTGTTGTACCCCCAGATTACATGTTGCCCTATAGGAAGCATAAAAATATACTGATCATCATGAAAAAGTCAGGAAACAACAGGTGGAGAGGATGTGGAGAAATAGAAATGCTTTTACCCTGTTGGTGGGAGTGTAAGTTAATTCAACCATTGTGGAAGACAGTATGGCGATTCCTCAAGGATCTAGAACCAGAAATACCATTTAACCCAGCAATCCTATTAATGGGTATATACCCAAAGGGTTATAAATCATTCTACTATAAAGATACATGCGTATGTATGTTTATTGCAGCAATTTTGTTATTGTTATTTGCAATTCACTATTGTTCACAATAGCAAAGACTTGGAACCAACCCAAATGTCCATCGGTGATATACTGGATTAAGAAAATGTGGCACATATATACTATGGAATACTATACAGCCATAAAGAGGATGAGTTCATGTCCTTTGCAAGGATATGGACAAAGCTGGAAACCATCATTCTCAGCAAACTAACACAAGAACAGAAAACCAAATACCGTATGTTCTCATTCACAAGTGGGAGTTGAACAATGAGAACACATGGATAAAGGGAGGGGAGCATCACACACTGGGGTCTGTGGGGGAAAATAGGGGAGGGACAGCCTGGGGTGTGGAGTTGGGGAGGGATAACATGGGGAGAAATGCCAGATATAGGTGATGGGGAGGAAGGCAGCAAACCACACTGCCATGTGTGTACCTATGCAACAATCTTATATGTTCTTCATATGTACCCCCAAACCTAAAATGCAATAAAAAAAAGTGAAACAATAATCTTTTACAGTTAGAAGGCATAGAATATTTTTATGTAGGAAAAGACTGAATTCTAACCCTTTCATTCTGATTTGCATTCCACAGATTAGGTGTTTATTCTACAAGAGAGTTTTATGTAATTTTTTTCCTATTATCATGTCTATAAATAATTATAAACCATTATTTGCTAAGTATATTTTAAATTTTTACTTCACAGTATTTTTTCTATTCTCTGCCCTAATTTTAATAATAGAATGGTCAACTTGAAACCATGATTTAGATTAAATAAAATTTCCAGCATAATGATCAAAACATTTTTTTACTCCTCAGGAATTGTGCATAATTCTTACATGGCCACTGTTCTGAGTTGATAAGTAACCTCAGTAAGCCAATAGAGGTCCACAGGGGTCTGCTGAAATGGAAGAGCAAGAGATTATTGAAGAAAAGGAGATCGCCATGGAAACTATGCTTCTTCCTGGGTATGGTATCTGAAGACTTTATGGAAGCACTTATGTACGTGGAACAAATCATAAAAAGTTTGAAAAGAGTGACTTTAATTTTTTAAAAATCTGACAGTACTCAGAGAAATCCAGGAAAATAAATTTCCTGAGCTAATGGAAAATTTTTCTTAGAAAAAAATGGAGTGAAACTTTTATCAGAACTTCAATAGGCTCATATATTAAGGAATCATAAATAGTCCCCCCAATGCATAAAATGTCTTTAGAATAAAATTTACCCTATAGCTTTCTGTACATAATTAAGAACTGTTTTCTTAGTTTCCTTTTTAACATTTTTATCAATTCTTGTGTTTTCAAGGTAGAAAAATGGATTTTTATAAACAGAATTCCAATTCTAAATTTTGGTTTCTAGAAAGAAAACATTTCACTTACTATATCTTCACTTGTAGTTAAAAGGAAACATAAATCACTTCCTACTGGATATTTAGTTCTCTCAAAATCCATATTCTAAATCTTTATGTGTTGAGAGTGGATTATTTTCCTATTCACTACAAAATGTTAAGTTTGTTCTAAGGAAAAGAGAATGTGAGAGAAGAACATGAGAAGAGAAATAAAAAGATCTATACACTTTCGTAGAGTTTCATAGCCTGCACTCTTTATGTGCACAATGAACAAACTGGCTTAAATATGAATAGAACACCAAATTTCTAGTCGAGCTGTATAGAATATCAGCCAATTTATCTGATATCACATCACTAGAAATTCTTTATTTACCAGTTTCAGCAGGCAGAATGGTGGCCTAAAGATGTCCATGCCCTACTCCATAGAACCTATAAATTTATCACCTTATATGACAAAAATAAATAAATAAACTTTGCAGATATGATTAAGGTTGAGGAATTGGAGTTAAGTCAGTTATCCTAGATCATCCGGGGGGCCCAATCTAACAAACAAACCTATAGTGAGATGCAATAGTAGAAGAACTAGACCTGTCATTGCTGGCTTTGAAGATAGAAGAGAGACATGAAAGCCAGATGGCCTCTAGAAACTGCAAAGACTCTCAGTTGATGGTTAGTAGCTGAATAATCAGAACTAGATCTTCCTTAGACCCTCCAGAAAAACATATAGCCTTACGAACAGCTTGATTATATGCTGGTGAAATATGTCAGATTTCTGGCCTACAGAACTGTAAGAGAATTTTAAAGAAATTTTTGTTATTTAAAACCACCAAGTTTGTGAGGATTTGTTATAGTAGCAACAGAAAACAAATACACCAGCATTTCTGTCAAATTCAAGACTTTTCTGAACTGAAGATTAGAATTTTAGTTTTCTCTCTAGCCCAATCTTCTACTAATGACATATCACAAACATCTGCTCCAGTTTAGCTTTCAGTTTCCAAAACATATTATTTTTCTTAACTTCTTCTGCTCTTTGTCAGCTTTGGCTGTCCCATAACAAAGTACTATAGACTGAGTAGCCTAAACAATAGTCATTTCTAGGGGCTGGGAAGTTCAAGGCCAAGGTGCCAGGACATTTGATTCCTTTTGAGGACCTCCTTCCTGGCTTTAGGAAGCCACCTTCTCACTGTGTTCTCCCATGGTGGAGAAACAGAGACCTCTTATCTCTTCCTCTTCTTATAAAAACACTAAGCTTAACATGGAGGCCTCACCCTCATGAACTCATCTAAACCTTATTGCCTCCCAAAGTCTCCACCTCTACATCCATAGTATTGGGAGTTAGGACTGAATTTTGGAGGATACAAACATTCTGTCTATAACTCACTAATTAGTCCATGTTATTTTTGCCTTGAATGAAAATACCATGTGCTTTGTAGTGACCACAACCTTTCCAGATGTAGCTGACTATACCCTCTCTTTTAACCTAAATACATATTCTACTCCATCTGTGATATCACAACTATAACACACAATTAATAATAAGATTCAGACTTTAAAATTCTCCCTAGCAGTTATTACAAATATTTCTGTCAAGAGGTATCCCATTTTGTAGTGAAATATGTCTTTGTCAACTTAGGGTAGATGTTAAGCCACCAGGATCTGGGTTTCAGCTAGTGTCAAGGTTTTAGAGAAAAGAAAAGGCTTATTTGAATAATGTAGGAAGCATTTCTGAGAGACCCACAGGAATTTGGAAAGAGGGGAGAAAAGACCAGTGTAAGAGGAGAGGGGAGCAAAACAAGATTGTGTTCTGTGCTGTTGCATGCTCGTTCTCTTAGCCCTCAGTGGTTCCTGTCTGGATATCTAAGTAAACCATCCTATTTCCAGCATCATTCAATTTTAATCCTGTGGTGAATATATACATGATATTCACTGCAGGGATGAAGAAATAACATTTTATTGTTATGTTGAAACTTTCTATTAAAATTTGAATCTGTTGCCTAGCATTTGAACCATGGCATGCCATTAATTTCTCAATTCAGGGCCTTTTATTAGATCATTATTAAGAAAGATACATTATGGCCAGAAACAAACACCATTTTCCTAAGAATACTTTGCTCAGAGTATTTTCAAACAGAATTTCTTTGCAGCAAGAAATGTGCCTCTGACATCATTTTCAACAGTCAGTTGTGAAGCAGGAAGAACAGTGAAATGACTAGAAGGATGATGGGATTTAGGACATGCTACTCCAAAATCTCAACACCTTGGCATTTGAACAAGCAGCCGAAGCAGAAAGGTCATTTTCACTTTTCCTCTGCCCTTCTCCCCTAAAGTAGGTCATACAATCTCAGAATAACTTTCTCATCTTTCCCTGAAGTAGGTCATAAAACCTTCATGTGAAAGGTGCTGTCTTAATACCTGGAGGAAAGGAATATCCTTGTCTCTGAAGACACAGGGACACAGAGAAGAAGCTGAACAAAAACACCCTTCTAAGTTTCCTCCAGTTTATTATCATTCGATTGTACATGTTTATCCAATTGTACTCCATGACTGTTCACTTTTTCATCAAACTTACCATAAAAAAATATACAGTTTAACTGTTTTTTAGGTCTTCATTTCCTTATGAAATCTCCTTTGTTAAGTAAGCCTTACTAAATAAATTTGTAGGCTTTTCTCCTGTTAATTTTTCTTTGTTTGATTTTCAGACCCAGCTAGAGACCCTACAAGTGTCCACCAAAACCTTCTGTCCCCTACAAGGCCACTGCTGTGAATTTCAGCGCTCAGCCAACCACTTCCAGGTAGTAGAGTCCTCAGAAAGACCCAGGCTCTGTGCAAAGCTACACATGGCAGGGTTTAATCTAAGGATCGAAGAGATATAGCAATTTCAACCTCATATGAGTTTTTAGAATTTATTACGTGGAAACTACCTTCTCTCCCCAGCAAAATACTGTCTGTTTTTTTTTTTTTTTTTTTTTTTTTTTTTTTAATGCCATTAGGTTCAACTTGAGTGCATACAGGTGTAATAACTGGGAAAAAGGTAAAGTTAGCAGGTTTCCCAGATGATTTCAGCCAAACAAGTAGCAATGGAAACAGTTTATCTTTCAACATTCCCACTCATTTAGGCATGAAATGCTTTTATAAATACTGCCTTTAAGTAGTCTAAAGGCTCTGAAATGGTGAGAAAAATAACTTGTGACTCATTTTTATTTTAAGTGGTATGACTTCTGTGATGTCGAAATCAGTTCAATACATTTTTATTAACTGCTGTGTTACATCCTGAAGATATTGAAGTGAGCCAGACACAGCCTCTGTACTTAAGGGGTCTGCAGTTTAGTTGGGAAAGGGGTCAGAGAAGAAAGGCAAGCAAATAAATGTTCTTCGGGGTAACATGCTAAAGTTAGGCTCAGTAAGAGGTGTTTAATTGTTATTTTCATTTGAAGGAGGGGTAGGTAACGCCTATAAAAGACTGTCTATACTTTTTTCAGAGGGAAGGCCAAGGACAGCATTCTGTGTGAATGCCCCTCTGCTTGAGCGGAAAGGGGGACCACACCCAGACCTGAAACTAATTGACATAACCATGAAATGCAGGCTCTTATAACTGGATCGGTTATAGTGTGTATGTTTGAATTTTACCAATACTGATAAATTGCCACCCTGGTCAATGAAAAGGACTTGTGCTTTGATGTTCCATTCAGTGGGATCTGCTACATAAATGAGTTAGAGAAAGGTGTAGCACTAAGCTAAAATTCCTCAAGTTAAATATAAAGAACTTTTAACACTTTGATGGGTAGAGTGCAGGTATTGTTTGTGTGTCTACTGGTGTATGTGTGTGTGTGTGTGTGTGTGTGTGTGTGAGAGAGAGAGAGAGAGAGAGAGAGAGAGAGTGTGAGTGTGGCAGGGTTGGATCCTCAAAAGCTCATTCTTCAATCAGTCTTCGGTTCCTATACTTGGGAAGAAAAGACGAAGGTAGATACTGTGCCTAAAATATACTGGCTAGCAATATAAAGACTGAAAAAGTGAATGAAACCATTAGCTAACGAAAGAGAGAAGTTCCCGACAGGGTTTTGTCTACCCATTACCACCCCCAAAACACAAGAGCACACATGCACATGTGCACACGTGTGCGCGTGCACACACACACACACACACACTGATTAAAAAGGGAAATTATTTAGATTATTTGTGAAGATAGGGAAGTATTGCAAAAAGCAACAGTGTCAAAGTTATAGGGGAAGGAGGGAAGATCAGTTTTCAAATTGCAATCTCTAAGGTTATGAAGTATACGTATGTGAGTGTGTTAAAGGAGAAGAAAGAAAGAAGAATGACATTTTTTATTTCTAAGAAAAATCAACTATTGTTGAATGGTGTCCCTGGGGAAACAGGCTGCCGCAAAACTGATTACTTTGTTGAATCAATGTTTTGGTACCTTAGTTATGGTTATTTTATGAAGACTTGGTACCTTTACAGACAAAATAACTAAACTGACAGGTTGAGTGAGTCCTTGTGTTAACTTTTAAAGATTTTAATGTAGAGTGTGTGTATGTATATGGACATGTGTCAGAGCATATGTGTACTTACAATGAAGTGCCCCATGGGGTGTAACTTTTATTATTATTATTAGGAAAAAAGAACAGCCACTTAAACGCTGCTATTTCTGTTGCTGATGAAGGTATCATCGAGCCACCTTGAATCACAATATAACTAGTTTGAGATCATCATAATGACCCTTCAATTATAAAAGTCAAAGCAAATACCTACATGTTATTCAAGGAGGTAAGAAACAAGATCATTGTTTGTTCCATGGGATTCCAAGGTGAAATTTTGTTTGAAGTCAAGTTCTATGATGCTTCCCTATTACTTGACTCATTTTATTCAGGGAAGTTTCTAGATGAAAAGATGGCATAACAATGATTATTTCCCTTTGAAGATTAAAGTTATTAAACACTGTGTCCAGCTGGCAGAAAAGGACAACACCCAAAGATATTCACAGTAAGGAGGGGTGAGATATCTGGGCTCAACTTCAAAACCTACTATTATTTTAGGGAGGTATAGAGTGTGTGACTGATGCTGAAACTGTGTCTCTGATGCTGCCACACTAACACTATTGGCAGGACCTGGGGGAACAGTTCTGTCTGTGTGACAAGATACCCACCAAAAGCTCTAGTCTCTTTTTATATGGAGTACTTGTGAATGGAGCAGTCAGAACTGAGTAAGCAGATCTCATCTGCCAATGCTATATATGGTGACCACATAACTCATAGCCCAGATTACGAGCAGTTTAAAAGTAGAAGGATGAGGGAAGGTGACCATGAATAACCAAATCAGAAAAAGAGGCATCAACTAGCATTATCCTGAGCAAACTGGGGTACAAATCCCAAGAAACTTGGGTCCGACGGGTAGGGTATCATCCCCTTACGGCTGCAGCATTTCCTGTGGCGCATCGTTTTGTACCAATGTGCCAACTTCTGATTTCAGAAGCAACGTTCTGTGGTGGCAAAAGTTACGTTTATCAGGGCCCTTTGGTTTGCTGGGAGGAATCCAGGGTACTATTTCAACTGAAGTCAGTCCTGTGAGAATCTGGAACTTATTAATAAGACCAGAAAGAGAAAAATATGTGTCTTGTAACAAGCAGGCTAGGGACAAAAGGCCATTTTTATTAGTATGAAATGGGACCTAAAACTAAAAATATGGCCACATTGAGGTTGGCATTAATGTGTGACTATGTGAATAAAGGATTAAATTCATAATTACATGTTATAATGTAACAAATTAATAACTAATTTTCTCTCTCAGGTATGTACTGATTTTCTGGTAATTTGTTTATTAATTAAGTCTCAGCTTTTTACAAATTTCAGGTGTGGACCTGATGTGTTGGTGCTTTTGGGAAGCTTTACTCATTATCTGACAGCTCAGAGAGATAAGGAACTTCAAAGTTGTATGAACACAAAATGTTATTATGTATTGGACATTACTAGAATACAGAAGAAAGACATCTTTAAATTTGGTGTTTACTGGGTCTTTTTATTGGCTGGATTTTGTTGTGGAAAATACAGGCATGTGAACATATTTTGTTACTTCGAATGAGAGCAAAATGGAATAAGTTATAAACAAAAATAAAATCATAAATTATCAAGCAGCTGATTTTGAGAAGGTGATGGAAGAAAGTTAGATTAGAACTACAGGTAGATATACATTAGAATTAGTTACCCTTTAAAAAAATTTTAGAAATAATATGGCACAACTAGGGAATGGTTTAATAGGATAAAACTCTACTAGTAGACTTTCGTTGTATACCTTGATGTTTGGAAAGTTACTTAATTGGAAATTGTTGGATTCGAGTTAAGAATTTCAAGGTTTGTATTCTCTTAGCTCTTTTATTCTGCCCTATATTATATTCCTTAGAAGGAGGAATATAGAATATTTGGCCCAGGACACTGACATTATTTATTGAGAGTCAGTGAAAGGACTTATCCCATCTTTCAGTCCTTTGATTCTTTCTTTCTCTCTCTTGATTTGTGGCTGCTGAGGTTAAATGGATTGATGTAACAAGAAAGAAGAATGTTTTTGGTCACAAATCCAAGCATCCTATGCATGAGTCTTGCTCTGCTGCAGCCTCCTGTGTACCTGCTCTACCCTCCCACCATCTCCCCACTACTCACTCCACACAGGGAGCATGCAGTGATGTCCCCAAGGAACGCATATTCACAGAAGTCAATACCAACTCCACAGTGAAACTTAAGGCCTGGAGGAGTTATTTTGTTTTGTTTTGAAAGAGAGAGAGGATTTTGCTAACAAATTCAGTTTCCTTAACTGACAAGACTATTCAGCTTTTTCTGCTTCTTTTTGTGTCAGTTTTCATACGTTGTATCTTAAGAAATCTGTCTGCTTCATGTAAAGGGTCAAATTTCTTAGTCCAAAGTTGTTTATTGTATTCTCTTGTTCTTTTATTGTGTAGAGTCTACGATGACAAATCCTAACCATTAACCATTCATTACTGATACTGTTGATTTATGTTCTCTTTTTTAAAGAAGGAGATTTTTAATTACTTTTTTCTACCATCTGCTCTTTTCAATATCAATGATTTCTGGTTTTTCTTTACCAAATCTTTATTCTACTTACTTTGTTATTCCTTTTCTAATTTCTTAGGATGGGTCTTAAACTATGAAATTTTGATCTTTGTTTTTACCTGATACATGCTTTTGAAGTTATGTTTTCTACTTACCTGTGCTTTAGCTATTCCTAAAAATTTTGATATATTGTCTTTTAGTTATCAGTTCAAAGTATTATATAGATTTTCTTGTAATTGGGCATTGACCCATGAATTATTTATGTGTATAGTTTAATTTTTATTTAAATGAAGTTTAACTCTTTATTTAATGCTGTTTGGTTCTAATGTACTTCCCTTCATGTAAGAGAATGCACTTTGTATTACTCAGATTTTTAAACATTGACTGCTGTGTTTTGTACTGCAGATTATAGCCTCAGTGTATGTATTTCATGTACTTGAGAACAATATGTATTCTTCAGTCATTGGATAGACTGCTCTACAAATATAAATGAAGTGGTTTGTTATTATTATTGAGATCCTTTTGTCTTTATTGACTTTTTGTTTCATTGGTCTATCAATTCCTGAGAGTTACTAAAATCTCCTATGAGAAAAAAAAATGTACTTCTTTAATTTTTTATTTATGTACTGCATATCAAGGCTTTTCCTAAGTTATTTCTATTATTATAAAACGCATGCTTTGTAATCTTATTTTTCTTACGGCTTATTTTATCTGATATTAGCATAGTCACCACAGCCTTCCTATGCTTACTATTTGCATTTCCTATCTATTCTACCCATACATTTACTTTAAACATATTTGCATCTTTATAAAGTGTAGCTCTTGCAGCAGCATATAGTTCAGTCATGTTTTTATCCGCTTTGTTCATCTCTGTCTGTAAATTGGAGTAAGAAAACCAATAACTATTATTTTTATTGGTAATTATTGATATAGTTGGATTTAGACCTAACATTCTCTTGTTTTCTGTTTGTCTTCCTCCATTTTTGTTTGCCTATCCTCCCCTTCCTGATTTTCCTTTAAATACTTTTAGTATTCCATTTTGATTTATTATCTGGCTTTTAAGTGTTGTATTTGTGTTTTGTTTTGATTTGACTTAAGTGGTTCTTTAGGGATTACAATATAGATACCTAACTTTTCACAGTCTACTTAGAATTTTTTTTTATCATTCCTGTAGTAAATATCTGTTAGTGACACACGCTCTCAGTTTTATGTCATGTCAAAATTTATCTCACCTTCAATACTGAAAGAGATTTGCATTGGATATAGAATTATGGTTTGAAAGAATTTTTTGAATTTCTTTCAGTACTTTAAAGATGTAGTCTTTGGCTTTAGCAGTTTCTGATGAGAAATCAACAGTCTAATCATTGTCTCCCTATAAGTCATATGTCACTTTCTCTAAATGCTTTCAAGACCTTTCTTTATATTTAAACTGAGCAGTTTGTCTGTGTCTAGTGTTGCTGCCTTTCAGTTGATTATTTTTGGGATTCACCAAGCATTCTGAATTTGTAAATGTAAGTCTTTTATGAAAGCTTGAAAGCATTCAGTCATATATTTTGAATATTTTTCCTACAGCAATCTCTCCACACTCCACCCCTTTTTTTGAACTTCAAATATGCACGTATTCAGCCTTTGATATCATCCCATATGTTCCAGAGGCTGGTAATTTTTTAAATCCCTCCTCTTATTTTCACTATTATATCCATTTTGCTTTGGAGTCTATACAGTGCATTCTTTGTTTCTGATGTTGTATTTTCAGTTCTAAAACTTTAATTTAGTTATTCTTTTAATTTCTTGTTGAGTTTTTCTTACCTTCTAACTCATTTCATATGTGTGAGGTTGACTTGATTTTTGATGTTTTTTGTTTTATTTTTTACAATTTATAAAGGACCTAATAAAAAATAGCTTCCTTAAAGTCTTTGAAAGATCCATCCCATCTGCGTCATCCTAGTGTTGGTATCTTTTGCTTTTATTTTCTTTGAGTTGTACTACATTTGCCTGGCTCTTTGTATGTCAAGTAATTTGGGATTGTATCTTAGACTTTGTTACCTATTAGAAGCTGCTGGTTGTTGTTATTTTTATATTAGCAAGAAATCAACCAATTATATTTGACTTTTTGTGGATGATGGTTCAAATTTCAGTTCAGTTCTCCAAATCCTTGCTACTCTTGATTATGACTAGTAGAGATGCATGATTTGGAGATTAGGTTCAGATATATACAGGTAATTCAGATCTCATTTTAGTTTTCTAAACCTTTGCTATGCTAGTTTGAATGTGCCCACACGTGTGTTTCAGAGGTTAGGCTCAGTCTTGTGCTATAGCTCAAATCTCAGTTCAGTCTTATAGGCCTGCGTCATGTTGGTTTGGGTCTGTCCCATGCATATTTGTTCAGGGTTTATGCTAAGGCTTACCTATTACCTTTAAGTTTTTCCATATGTACAAGTGAGACTGATTAGGTTGAAAGTGAACTTCTGCTTCAGACTTAGTTATAAATTAGTCATTATTGATGCAGTTGTAGCAGGCTCAGTGACAAAAGTGGTAAGAGTGGACTCAGGAAGTTAATAAGGCCTACTTTGAGAAAAGTAAGAAACCTAAGATAACTCAGAGACGGAACTCAACATAGAGGCTAATAGTATAGACTCTGGAATGAGATCAAACCAGGAGAAAGTTTTAGTTCTCCTGTGATCTAGCTCTGTGCCTTTAGGGAAATTACTTAACTTACCTGTGCCTCAATGTACTCAACTGCAGCAGGAAAAATGATTTCTCTCATAACATTCTTATAATAATTAAACATTAATTGTGCAAACCGCTTAGCATAAGGCCTGGCATATGCTGAGATTTCAATATAAAAGAAGAAGATATTCAAGGCAGACCCAAAACAACTTGAAATAATGGCATTCTCACGGGTTAAAGAAAAACGGAGTTAAAATGAATTATTATCCTTACATGTTTTAGTTTACACACAAGTCAAGTTTAAAAAGAGAAATCTCTATTTCACAGGATTATTTTGGGGATCAAATACAATAACCCATGGGAAAAGTTTTTTTTTTTTTTTTTTTAAAAACTATAGAGTTCCATGCAAAATGCAAAGTAGTAGTTGTAGCTTTGAATCTGATGAGACATTATATGAAGGTCATGAGCAGAAAATAGAAAATATAGTTAATTAAAACATACCGAGAAGATTAAAAACTAAGAGATGAGGAAAGATTTTATCAAAAGTCTAGATGAATTAAAAACATGATATTATTTCCAGGATGGCCTGGTTTTTTAAGTTAAAAGAGTGTAATGAAGGAGTTACTTATAATAAACTGAACATTTCATGAGAGAAATAACAGAGAATTTACATTACCCAGAACCCCATAATATAGATTTTCTTTTAGTCATTTAGACATTTGACTTAGAAACCTTGCTTAGAACTATACTTTATTTTCATATCATCTTTTGCAGTTTCTAAAGTATTTTCTCCTTCATTTTCTCATTTCATCTTCATAACAGCCTTGCAAAGTAGTATAGATGTTACTTCACGTATACAAGCAAATTTAGGCTTGAAGTATTTAAGTAACACATGTAAAATTATCTCTTAAGTAAGCTATGGAGCTGAGATTTCAACCTGGGTCTTTTGATTCCAAGAGTAGTGCTTCCTTTTTCCTAGTGCAAACTGTTGATGTACATGCTAGTCAATTAAACTTTTAGAAGCACTGACAGGTGCAACCCCCTGACTTTGGTGAGGTAGCAGAGACAGCGAATGTTCAAATTCTGAGTAACTGATAGGTTACTATGCAACAACACTAACACATGATTCCTGATTATCTAGGCAGATATGTAGAACCTCTTAGTACTTTACCTGCCCATCATAACCTCCAACAAGAAAAACTGAAGAAAAAAGGAAAAAACGTGATTATATCAGAAGATTAGCCAGTAAAAATCTACATAAAGAGAAAAGTGGCAGGGTGTGGCTGTTTGGAACATATGTATACTAGGCTTTCATTGAACGCTCACCTCACCTCTGACTAGCATGGTATTCAAAGAGGTAGACATAAGTGGATGCAAACCAAACACATGGGCATCAACACATGCTTTGTGCTGCCTGCCTCTCAGTGCTTCTCAACAGGGTGCAACGAGCTGCCTAAACAACGAATCTGGAAGTTGAGAAAATAAAATATGTCTAGATCCTGTGGGAGGGACTAAATTAATACAGCCCCTCACTGGAGCCCCCATTCTGCTTATTTCAGCCAACACTTTCCCCTGCAGCTTGTTTCCATAGCTACAAAGCACAACCTGGCCAATTCTGTACTTCTCATTGAGACAAATCTCACACCTTTTACAGAAAATGTTTTTCATTCTTCAAACATTTTTTATAAAAAGGTGTATGTGTGTGCACACGCATGCATTGGGGGGATTTTATTTTCACTATTGAGGAGTTCTTTTGTATTATGAGGTGATCTTTCCAGGAAAGTCAGCACAAAGTGGAGAAAATATGCAAATGTCAAGTAGAAAATAATGAACAATCTAATTTTTTAAGGGGTGATTAAAGAGCACACTTGTTTGTATAGTTCACAGACCACTACAGATTTTGGATAAGCAGAATTTAAAAAGTATGTATGGCACAAATTCATTTCCAAGATACTAATTAGTTGTTGAGATGTTCAAGTACAATGAAGGCCCCTCTCCACCTGTGTAAGAGGTAACTTCGGGCTTTTGATGACATCAAATGAGGAGGGCCTTGAAGCCATTTGCATAACTTTACTTGTACTCCAGAATTTCAACTTGTCTCCTGCAACTCTCCTCGCAAACTCAGCACATACAATTTAAACTCTTATTTTTTCTTCTTTATCCCTTTGTCTCTCATTGACACAGCTTAATGATGCTCCATTGTCTCTTCCCTAGGATAATTCTTGACCTACACTAGTGCTGAAGGTTTCCATGTCATCTTCTCCCTTCACATTGTTTATTCTGGTCTAGTAAGCTGCTGAAATTCCTTTTTCTTTTTCTGAATAGCCTCTCTGACATGTTCTTCTTTATTCATCCATGACACTTCTCAAATTCTAATTTAATGGCAAAAATGTCAGGTTATACAAAGATAATTGCATCTTTCAGCCTCTGAGTCTTACGTCCTTCCCTTCCTGTGACAAAATGTTTCAAGAAAAGTAGAAGAAAAAAATAGAAAGCAGAAAGCAGAAAGCAGAAAACAAAAAAAAAGGAAGGAAGGAAGGAAGGAAGGAAGGAAGGAAGGAAGGAAGCAAGCAAAAGATAACTCTCAGCCAAGTGAATCTCAGAGAATATAAAACTACTCCAAATGTTCACATTCGCCAAATGTCCCCTCAAAGAAAGTAGGTGTAAACTGCAGGTGGAGTGACTATACATCCCATGTTGCTTAGGGCATTCTGGTTTATATATTTGTCTTTATATCCCATCAGTTAGTAACGCTTTTATCCTCCAACATATCTAGATGTGTTCACCTATAAATAAAGTTTTTCATGCCCAGATCACGTTGCACATTCTGAGAAATAGGCACAGAATTTCTGCAACTGAAGACTGTTTCTGGTCTGTGGGTGGACTGGTCTTCAGACAAACATCCAAACTCAGAAACATTCATCCAGAAAATGTGTAATAAACAGAGAATACACATTCTTCTACTGGAAGGGACACAAGCAGATGAGTGGTAAAGCAAATAAAATTGGGACAAAGATCTGAACCTTTCAGAAATAATAATAAGTAGGAAGTATAATCGCTTCAACACAATAGTAAGATAGCTGATTATATTAGTCCATTCTCATGCTGAATCATGGTGGAAAGAAGGAGAAGTGCTGATCAAAGGGAGAAAACTCCCTTATAAAACCATTAGATATCATGAGAACTCACTCACTATCATGATAACAGCATGAGTTTAACTGCCCTCATGATTAAATTATCTCCCACTGGGTCCCTCTCTTGAAATGTGTAGATTTATGGGAACTATAATTCAAGATGAGATTTGGGTGGGGACACAGCCAAACCATATCACTGATATTTTAAAAATATATGTACCAGGCACCATTCTAAATACGTAAGGTTAACTTATTTAGTCCTCACAGGAATATCAATAAGATGATCAGCTGTTTTGTTACTATTTTGCAGGCAATGAACACGAGGCTTAGAGTGACTAAGGGGCTAGGAATGATGGAATCTGGAACAGCTCACCAGCTGTTCCCTGGTGAGCAAGCAAAATACGTTATAAATATCAGTTAAAAAATGTAATAAAATGAAAATGTGTACAAATAGTAGTGCTTTAATTTGAACCACTCTATGTAGAGGTGTGTCTATAAAGCTAAAAGTCAGACTTCCACATGTCTTACAAATTAGAAATATCTATATACATCAGTATTTTACATTACTTTTTATGGTAATGTCATTTCAACACATTTTCCTCTGAGAACTCCTACAAAGTTCAGTATTATGAGACAGGAACTCTTAAAATAGACTTGCATCACTGGGTTAAACGATAACAAATACTATCTTAATTTAGCAATAGTATAAAAATATTACAAAGTAAGCTTTCCTGCAAGGATGCTAAGCTATTGATTCCATGTGTGTAGGACCTGTGTTACCCTGGATGAACAGGTAGTCCATCATTCCACTGGACACAGTATTCACTATCTTCTTGATGATCACTTAGCAAAATCCCAATCACCAACTCTCAGGGAATCAGAGGACAAATTGGTTACCACTTGGGCACCTTAGTTCTGTGCTATTTGCTTACTCTGAAATCCAAGATCCATGGCGACTTCCTATGTTTCTTAATTTCACCAAGAAAATAGGGAATTTAATTCTCTTCTCTAGCTCAAACTCCAAAAACTTCAGTAAGCCATCAGGCACTGACCATTAATTCTCATTTGTAACTTCAACACCTTCTCAACTCTTCCTTTTATTTGTCATAACTTCTCTTCCCTCTCTTCTTTTTCCATGTCTCCTTTCTACCAAATAGTAGCCACAAGTAGAGCCTTTTTTGTGCAAAAGAATTTGCATTATTTTGCTGTTGCCTAGGACTCAGTTTCACTAATGACATTACGTGGGCTCACTGGTCTACATAACGAGATCTAGTCGTGTTCTTTTGTTTTCATCCTCTGTGATTTTGAAGCCACTATCACATACATTGCCACAATCAACCTGACAGAAACCTACTGATATTTAGGACAGATACAAAGATTTCTCCTTACTGGCCAAATGAAGGTTCATTCTTATTATACTCAGAGTTTGGTCCAGTTTCTGTCATACCAGTTACCAGTAAGTTAGTATGAATGGATAGTGCTGGAGAAATTTTCCCTAAATTTGTTAGCATCCAAGTCAGATAAATCTCTATCTCCTACTTTATTGTTTTTCCAATACATCATATCAAGAGAGTTCATTCAGCTATTTCTTAAGTATGTAAAAATTACTCTGCTTCTGCTGGTAAGATTGGCAATTAGAAAATGTAATACACATGTTTATTTTTTGATGTCCTTTAAAGTAACCTAAATCGTATAATTTTGCTCACTCTATCCCAGTTGGTCTTGGTACACTGTAACTAAAGAAGCATAGCTTGACTGATTTGTTCATCCTATGTCACTGAAAAAGAACAACTGGAAAGTCAGGCAACCTATAATTAGAAAGCAGCCAAATATAGCCTATGTATACTCCTGTGCATTAAATAAACACAGGTCCAAGCCCAGATTCTTGTAGACCACTGTCTGAATCCTGACTTTCTGCAACATCTCTGATCATATACTTTAATTAACAAGGTATTATTGTATGTTTTCAACCACAAAGCACTGTATTACATAGTTGAAGATACCCATAAAGTATAAAAGACGGTCCCTGATCAAAGAACACAATATTAAAGTCTATTAAACACATTTAGAAGCAAAAAGTAGGTATAATAAAATCACTAGGAATTTACTCTCTCACAGCAAAATGTATAAAAACCATTAAATGGAGGATCTCTCACTGGGCTGTTGACTGGGATAAAATTATTCCAGTCCAACATCTCTATAATGTCTGATGGATAATAGCACAATTTACTAAAGGAACATAGCACAGTGATTAGGAATATGGGCTTTGCAATGATACAGCCTGGATTAGATTCTCACCTATGCCTCTTATAGGATGAGGAAGTTTGAACAAGTTACCTGTGAAGTAGAGAACATATTCAAATTCACCAGGGTTGTTATGAGCATTAAGTAAGATGATGACAGTAATGAGTTTTACACAGTGTCAGCACATAGTAAGCATTCAGTAAATGTTAGATATTTTTAAAGTTAACAGAGGATGAGCTGGCAGAACTATTTCAGGATGTCATATGTTGTTTCCACAGTGTAGGATTTGAATTAAAACATAGAAATATGAAGAGACGAATGCCCACCATGGGGTTAAAATACACCCACATCACTGGTGTTTTATTTATCCCAGAAAAGATTTATGCAAGCTGAATTCTTCTGCTTAATAAAGGCAGCAAGGCCACCCAGCTTTCTCAAAAGAGCTCAATTCCCTCTCCAAAAGAGGTATAATTCCCTCTCCCAAAGAGGCAGATCTCACAAAGCCACCTCAATACCAACTGGAGAAAGATTTTTCATGGATTTGAACTCATTAGTGAAAATGATTTCTGTTAAAAAGTAGCTGCTGATTCCTGAGTCTGGTTGTTGCATAAAAATGAATGTAAGCATTTCTTCCTATATTATTTTACTGGGAAGTGCTGCACATGTATGACAAAGTATTAAGCAAAATTCACACATGAAACAATCACCAAGTATTTATTGAAAACTTACTAAGTGTTAAACTCTGATTGCTTAAGAGCACGTAATTTTCAGAAAGATCAATTCACAAGAAGACAAGAAACTAATAATTTGGAATCTTGTATGTCAAGATCTTCAAATATTATTATATGTATGTTTTATATTTCATGTTATCATCACTGCCTTACACTTAGGTGAATGGCTATCCATCCTGGCAAGATGGAAAATGCAAAGGCCTTAGTCAAGAATTAGCTTCAAATAAACACTATTTGTGTGACTTTTTGAGCAAAAAAAAAAAAAAAGGAAAAAAAAACCTTAGTTTTATTGATCCTTATTTACATAGATTAGTTACATAGATTGCCTATGTATAAAACAAGCAAACTGATGCTTGACTCATTTAATGTTTGTGAAGACTGAGTGATAATTGACTAGCACCAATCTGATTCTCAGTAAACATTAGTTTAATTTTGCCCAATTGTTAAACTATCATTTATGACACGTATGCCATACCACTACTGTATCTCGCTAGCTTAATACTTATGGCTTATGCGGGTCTAGAAGCTTAGAAAAACATTCTAGAGCCCTAGATGTTGCCTACCAGAGTAGATTACAGATCAAACTTGATGCCTCTTCTGGAAGAACTGATAATAGAAGAATCTCCTTCATTTAAGAAAAATGCATTAGGTATCCACATTGTTCTACATTTGTACATACAAATGTACCCTCATGGAGCTCACAGACAAGCACCCAACACTTTAAACAATATGTGCTAACATGGGGAAAATGTAGGGAGCTATGTAAGTAGACAGGAAGCATTCCAAACTCAACTTTGAGTTCAGCAGTGGGATAAGGAAATCTTAATCAAAGAGAATGACATTCAAAAATAGTAATAACTACACTTTATTGAGTGCTCGCAATGGTCACTTGGCTATTATAAGCATTTTATAAAACTTTGTTATTCTACACAATGGCTCATTGAAGAGAAATATTTCATATACCCACTTTACAGATGAGAAAGCTGAAGCATAAGATTAAGTAATTTGTATAGTATGGTTCACCTGGTAAGTGAGGCACTGAGATATGACATCAAAATAAAAACCTTTTGTTAAAAAGGGAGTTCTAGGAAAAAAAAGAGTAGATGACAACTTCCAGACAGTGAGAATTTAAAGCACAAAATACTGAAGACAATGAGTATAAAAAGAAATTTAATTTTGGAGTTATGGCCAGAGCAGAGCATAGGACTAGGGGAAAGAGAAGAAGTAAGATCACAGAAGGAGACAAAGACTAAAGAGATAATCAAGAACTGAGTAAACTATGCCACAAAGTTCCTATGCTTTATCCTGAGGTCCATGGAAAACCAGAGAAGGATTTAAATGTTCTCCAGAAATAACCTGCAGCATAGAAGGCTAGCTAGAGTATGCAGAAAAGATTGGAGAATGAAACCCTGGAATCAAGGAGAACAAATGGGATTTTGTGGTAGTAATTTTGGGGAGAGATGATGGTATGCTGAGCTCAGACAGTAGCAAAGGGCATGAGAAAAGTGGATGGAGTCAACTACTGCTTTAGGTACTTGAGTCAACAGCACACAATGATTAATTGAATGGGGAAGGTGAATCAGAAATTAGTAAAAACAAATTACTCAGGTTTCTGGACTGAGAAATCAGGTGGATAGAACTTTTAATTGCCAGAAAAAGGAGTGCCAGAGAAAGGACAGATTAAACAGAAATATATTTAGTTATCTAACTGCACAATTGTTTGCACAAAACCCAAAGTTAGTTTTCGGTGGAGTGTTTCAGAGGCAAAATTGTCTGAAGGGCTCAAGTCTTTCATAAAGACTTTACCATAACAAACGTTTACCATAACTAGTACAATTACCAGTTTTACAGTCAGTTTTATCTTATGAAGAAACTGCTCCTTGGCATTCCTCACACAGGTAAATTGCATTATTTTAGAAAGCTTCCCCCACATTATTATGGCTGTATATTATGTAGATATTTTGAGACTTGATGAAGAAAAAAATATAGGTTAAAAGCTGCTTTTGGTTTCCTGGACCTGATTCTAATGCTGAGAACAGATGTCTTAATGTCAGTAGGTAAAATTGAAGACTCAGAAAAAACAGGGCATTACTATGTGAATCTCCATGTTCGTATCAGTTTGCTAGATCTGCCATAATAAATACCATATACTGGGTGACTTCAACAGCAGAAATTTATTTTCCTATAGTTGTAGAAAATGGAAGTCTACGATAAAGGTGTTGGCAGAGGTTTTGGTTCCATCTGAGGGCTATGAAGCAAGGAGCAGCTCCAGGTCTGTTTCTTCAGACTGTAAATGAACATCTCCCTCTGTCTTCACATGGTCTTCCCTGTGTATATGACTGTGATAAAATTTTATTTCTTATAAGGATAACAGTCGTACTGAATTAGGGCCTACCCTAACAAACTTGTTTTAACTCAATTCCTTCTGTAAAGACCCTATGTCTAAAACAGGTCACATTATGATGTTCTAAGGGTTAGAACTTCTATAGGAGGAAGTGACGACACACAATTTGGCACATAACAATATCTTTGCTAAAATGCCCTAAGCCTGGACTTAATATGGAAGGAGTGAATCAAAGAAAGTAGAGACAGTAGGGAGTTTATTCCAAAAGCTTCAGAGATGATAGCTACAACATACAAGATCAAGACTGGCAGTGACCACAAGTATAACCAGGATCCAGTGCGTTTGGTGGTGACAGTACCCACTATGCAGCCTAGTTCCAGTTGGGGGCAGAGGTGTATGCACCCAACAGTTGTTCTGGCTGATCCCTGCCCTTTGGCTTCCCTTGGTTTCTGCTCATTTTCTTAGCATAGTTCCTCAGCTTTTCTAGGATTCTACAAGGCACCCAATACATTAGTTTCTTCATTTCAATTAGTCAAATTTGGTTTCTCACATTTCTAACCAAGAACCCTGACAACTAAATCAAACACCTAGAGATGCTTCTTCTGTATGTTGGAATTAAAACTATATCCTACGGCACAGGAGAAAAAGAATAAACTGCATAATGGGCAGATCTATGTTGAAGTCTTGGCTCCACCATTTTCCAGACACATTGGCAAGTTTCTGAAATTTCCTGAGCATCAGTTTCCTCATAAATTTGAAATTGTAATACCAAACATTTATTGGGAACTTACAAATTCCAGGCGCTGCTCTAGAGTTTGTGTTTCATGATGACCCTTCACCATAACTAGTACTACTGTCAGGTTTACAGATTAAGCCACAAGGCTGCATATCAATGACTCTCAAATGCATATTTGAAACCCAGGACCTGTCCATAAGCTCTAAACTGATATATCTTACAACCAGTTTTACATATTTCAAACAATATATTTAACAAAGAACTTTTGGGCTCTAAATCCTTCCCTCAACTGAATTTCCCCCAAATTCTGTTGACTACATAATGACATCCAAGTTTCTCAATTTCTCAATCTTAAAACATTGACTATTAGCACTCCCTATTTCTTCATCTCCCCCACTTCCAGTCATAACTAAGCCCTGATTATTTTACCAGTGTATTGGTTTTCTATGGCTAATACAACTAACCAAAACAATCGCCATGGATTAAACAACACCCATTTATTACCTTACAGTTTTGAAGGTCAGAAATCTAGGTACAACACAACTCAGCTAGTTCTCAACTTAAGAGTCTCAAAAGACTAAAATGAAGATGTTGGCAAGGATGTGTTTTCTTCTGGAAGCTTTGGGGATGAATCCTTTTCCAATTTCATTTAAAGTGATGGCTGAGTTCAGATCCTTGTGGTTGTAGGACTGAGGTCACAGTTTTCGTTAGCTTTGGTGGCTAGTCTTTGCTCCCGGAAACAGCATTCCTTCATATGCTTTCCAAAGGGACCCTCCAACAACCATGACTTTAGTCTCTCTCATGCCCTGAATCTAATCTGATTTTCTTTTCTCTTTTATCTCTTACCTTCCAACTGGACACAGCTCTCTGCTTTTGAAGGGCCTACGTAATTAGACTGGACTTGTCTGGACAATTCAGTGTACTTTTCCTTAAAGCCAGCTAGGTAATAACCTTAATTGCATCTGCAAAATTCATTTTGTCATGCTGCGTCACATATTCACAGGTTTTGGGACTGGACATGGACTTCTTTGGGAGGACCTTATTCTACCAACCACAGAAAGAAAGCATATGCATACCTCATTAGAGATAATAGCAATGTTATGTATTAGTAGGAGGGTAGACTATGGAGCTGGATTCTTTGGGTTCTTCTACCTATTAGCTATCATTTAAAACAAGTTATTTAACAACTCTGTGCTTCAATTTCTTCACCTGTAAAATGAAGGTAATAATAGTATTTACCTCATAAGATTCTTGAGAAAATTAAATGAGTTACTATATTTAAAGTTTTTAGAACAATGCCTGGTATAAAGTGCTGTGTTTAATTATCTGTTATTACAAATTGATATACAAAGGGGGACAGTATGCTATACGAAGCATGTGGGGACCAACGGAAAGATTTTTAAGCTCAGAACTGACAGAAAAGAAAAGGGAGACAGCTAAAACCAGGTGTGGGGAGGAGAGAGGATAGTGGAGGACGCACCATGGACATAGAATTCTAGATGGGCAAAGACTCAGGAATGAGAAAATACTGGTCTATACAAGAAACCACAAGTAGGTTATTGTGACTCCAGCTTGATGTGGTGAAGATAGAGTGAAACAAAAAAATGCTAAAGAAGAAACAAGATATCAGCCCGACAAGTCTGTGTGGCCAGAATGAGGAACTTGACTGTTAAAACAATGGCAACTGTAGAGAGACAGGACCTGAGCAACACATTTTGGAGGATCACTCTGGCTGCCCTGTGGGAAGAGATTACCAAGGGGCAAACAAAAGCAGCTAAACTGTTTAGAAGTCCATGGGAACAGTCTAAATGGAAGACTAATTTGGTCTATGGTAACAGTCCATGTGAAAGACTGGTTTGGGACCATGGAAATAAAGAGAACTAAACCTATTTGTGATACGTTGTAGAAGTCTGAGTAACCTGAATAACGTCCTCCAACCCTCCCCCCCCAACCTTCCATCCCCCACTCTAAGATGTTCTAATGTATGGAACTTGTGATATGTTATGTTACATGCTAAAACGAACTTTGCAGGTAGAATTAAGATTATGGAGCTTAAAATAAGAAGTATATCCCGAGTTATCTAGGTGGATCCAGTCTAAACACAGGAGTTCTTAAAAAGAGAGTACACTCTCTAGATGAAAGCAAAACAGGATGTCAGAGAGTTGTGGCATAAAGAGAAGTCAGATATTCCAATTGTGAGAAGAATTTGACACGCCGTGCTGGCTCTGAGATAACAGGGACCTGGGTGCTTGGACTATAGAGAGTCCTGTCAGAGTTAAGGGAAGCGCCCAGTGGACAGCCAGTAAGAAAACAGGGGCCTCAGTCCAACGACCATAAGGAACTAGTTTCTGCCAACACTCTGAATGAGCTTAGAAGCCAATTCTTCTCAAAGCTGTCCAAAAAGAGCCCAGGTAATAGATACTTTCATTTCTGTCTTGTGAAACCAGGAGCAGAGAAACCAGCTGAGCCAGTCTGGGCTTCAGAACTACAGACCTATGAGAAATAAACTAGTGGGATTTTAAGTGGCTGATTGATTAAGTCACTAAATTGGTGATAATAATGCAGCAATAGAAAACTAATATATTTACCTATTAATAACAGACTCTCTCAGACTATAAGCTTCATAAGCACAAGGACAGTGTCTGTTTATTTCACCATTCCCTTCCTAGACTTAGTCCAATGCTGGCATTTGATAGATGCTCAACAAGTATTTTTGTTGCAAAAATGAGGCAGTGAACATTTAAATACCTTACCTAATGTCACACAATTAGTAAGTGTTGGAACCAGGCCTTGAGCTCATGTCAGAATACCATATATAACATATAATTCTTTTGAACAATAACACAGCATATTTAATGTCTTTGGCACATAGTAGACATTTAATAGCTGTTACATCCTCCAGGTCCCCTTAATTACCCTGACCCTAGCTCCAACTCTCCTTATTACACTTCTGGCTGATAGTAATGTCCTAATGAGCCTCACTGAATCTAAGCATTCTCTACTGCAATCCATTTTCTGCCACATTAATATTCTACAAACACATACATTAAGATAATGTCTTTGAAAGCAAAGGGCCAACTATAAAGCTTATGTGTTGTTATTGTGACCATTATCACCATCACTCACATTAAACCTAGACTGCTGGGCCAAGTGTCCAAGGTACCAGTCTCAGGGCTACTTTCCTGTCCTCTCTGACATATTTCTCACCTCTCTCAGCAGACGTTCATTGTGTAAGCCAAATGATCTCCTATCTGATGGAGACACATTCATGACTCACTGTTGCCTTTGGGCCTTGCTCACACTTTTTTGGGCTTTCCCATCTAAATGTTGCCATTCTGTAGCTTGAAAATCCACTGTTAAGGTTTTCCACTTTGAAAATCCACTGTTAAGGTTTTCCACTTTGAAAATCCACTGTTAAGGTTAAAGCCTTTCTTAGCAATACTATATCTCATTGATGTCATCTGAATTCCTACAGCACTGAGACCCTGATCCATGCTTTTGGCTCTTAGTCTATTCTACAACCCTAAAATGCATGCCTTTGACGTGACAGACATGGACTAAGCATAAATTATTTGTATATGCATAAACTATTTGTCCATTACAATTTTGTATGGCCGTTGGTGGAGTGTTGGGGTGTGGTGTGTGCAGCTTGTCTCTTTCCAGCTGTGTAGTAAACCCCTCAGAAAGCCGTCTAAAAGATTAAACAGCTAAGCTCTGGAGACTAATATGCTGGATTCAAATCCTGTCTGTCACTTACAAGTAATTTGACCTTGAGCAATTTCCTTAATTTCTCTAAAACTTAATTTCCAGCCAGGCATGGTAACTCACTCCCGTAGTCCCAGCGCTTTGGGAGGCCAAGGCTGGTGGATCACCTGAGATCAGAAGTTTGAGACCAGCCTGGGCAACATGGCAAAGCCCCATCTCTATCAAAAATATATGTATACAAAAATTGGCCAGGCAGATTGGCATACATCTAGAGTCCCAGCTACTTGGGAGGCTGAGGTGGGAAGATCACTGAGCCCTGGAGATGGAGGTTGCAGTGAGCTGAGATCACAACACTGCACCCCAGCCTGAGCAACAGAGAGAAACCCTGTCTCAAAATTTCATAGACAAGGAAATTAAATTTTATTTAATTTATTAAATTTTCTTATCAATAAAATTATATATAATATGTAACACATTTAATATTATGATAGCATATCATTACAATCCATCAATTTTATAATATTAAATTTTATGCTATACTGTAATATTATGATACAATAATAGGATACAATGTATTATATATAATGGTAGATTGTAATAGTTTACTTCAATGGGTTGTTATGGGAAATAAGGTAATTCACGTAAGATTTTTAAAATGCTCTCAGCATATAAGTGGTCAATAAACGTTATCCATTATTAGGCTTTGGGGAGTTTTGTTTTGTTTTGTTTTTGAGACAGTGCCTTGTTCTGTCACCCAGGCTGCAGTGCAGTGGCATGATCATGACTCACTACAGCCTCAACCTCCAGAGTTCAAGCCCTCCTTTCATCTCAGCCTCCCAAGTAGCCAGGACCACAGGTACGTGGCACCATGTCCAGCTACTTTTTAATTTTTTGTAGAGATGAGGGTCTCACTATGTTACCTAGACTGGTCTCAAACTCCTGAGCTCAAGAGATCCTCCTGCCTCAGCCTCCCAAGTTCTGAGATTATAGCATGAGCCACTTCACCTGGCCGATTGCTAGTTTTTATTCCTACTACTATTCTGCATCTTCCACAATGTCTAATACAATGCTAGACACAAAGTAGGTATTTGAAAAATATTCTTGTCTGAATATCATGAAATATAATAATATCAGATGACTAATCTGGCAGAGGAAAATCAGAAAATTGATTCAAAGGAGCATTGTCCGAACTGAATATTCAATTGACAGAAATCAGGAAATAATTTGAGAAGCAAAGACACCCCCACAAATTATTCGACTGTATATAGATCAAACAACATAAGAAACAACAAAGTCAAAATTATTAGGTAATTTTATTTTGCTTCATGAAAATATTTAATTATTAAATTAACATGTGCTATTAGTAAATTTGAAATTTCAGAAGTAAGGGGAGATAATATCACCTCTATCCTTATAACTCACTACCCACACTGCTGAGAGGTACCTCCTATGCAGAGTTTCTTACATGATCTTCCCTAAATTTATTTGTTTTAAAAAATAATTTAAACTTTTATTTTATTTTAGATTCAGAGGCAATATGGTTAAGTCTTGTGTCCCCACACAAATCTCATCTTCAATTGTAATCCCGAGGTGTTGAGGTGATTAGATCATGGAAGCATTTTCTCCCATGCTGTTCTCATGACAGTGAATTCTTACAAGATCTGATGGTTTTATAAAGCAGTTTTTCCTGCTCTTTGTCACTCTCTCTCATCTGCCACCATGTAAGACTTGCCTCTTCCCCTTCTGCCATGATTGTAAGTTTCCTGAGCCCTCTCTAGCCATGGGGAACTTTGAGTCAATTAAACCTCTTTTCTTTTTTCGCCAGGCTGGAGTGCAGTGGCATGATCCCAGCTCACTGCAACCTCGGTCTCCCAGATTCAAGCAATTCCCCTGCCCCAGCCGCCTGAGTAGCTGGGACTACCCATGATCCGCCCGCCTCGGCCTCCCAAAGTGCTGGGATTACAGGCTTGAGCCACTGCACCTGGCTAAACCTCTGTTATTTATCAATAACCCAGTCTCAGGTATGTATTTATAGCAGTGGGAAAATGGACTGATACAACAGGGCACATATGCAGGTTTATTTAATGGGAATACTGCATGACGCTAACATTTGGGGTATGATTAATTGCTTCAGCCAGGTAGTAATCATAGTACCCAAGAGTTAATGATTTCCCCTAAATTTTCTGCGTGTAGTTACCTGCCTTTCTAATCCTCGATTCCCCTCATCTTAGGAAATACCAATTCCTTTGCAGGAGTGTTCTATAATTTTTAAAGCACACAATACTTTTAGCCTAGATTAATCTGAAAACAGCAGAATTTTGTAGCCATGGAAGCAAAAGAGCAGATATTTGTCAGAGCATTTTCAAGGTGAATCAGAGATTAATTCCCCTGAAGTTTTTAAGTCCCAAATGTATCCTTAACTAAAGATTGTTATAGTTTGCCTTTTCCTAAATCTATTTAAATGACTGCAATGTTCAAACAGGAAGTTGTGGATAAATTAGCTTTTAAAAATGTTTAGTAAAAAGTAATATATGTATTTATACTCATTCATCACATAGTCAGCTCACCAAATTTGAAGCACATTGTTTGGCAATCAGAAAAGCTGATGAACAAATTGAAAAAAATCACAGCAAAAGTCAATGAATAAGCAATTACTGCACAATAAATAACCCAAAAAGAGGTAGCTTAGAAAGTACAACATGGAGACCATACCTTTGTGCACTGGATAGGCCTCTGCAGTGTCATCGTCCAGAACTTGCCCTCTGAGCAAGAACAATCTAGTTATCTTCCCTGGCATCCTTACTCACTGGCAATATACAACAGGCAGAAAACATCTCTTCTCACCACCGTTTTCCTGTCGTAATTGCGTACGTTTTATGGCAGCAGGAAAGGATGCAAACCCACTGTCTGAAGTACAGATTAGAGATTCTCTTACCCCTTAAACATTTTTAACTGCCAAACATAATATAATGGAGATTTAAAAATAAGTATCAAACTTAAAATATCTTGATGGGCCTGGTGTGGTGGCTCATGCCTGTAATCCACCACTTTGGGAGGCCAAGGGGGGCGGATTGCCTGAGCTCAGAAGTTTGCCACCAGCCTGGGCAACACAATGAAACCTTGTCTCTACAAAAATGATACAAAAAATTAGTGGGCCCTGGCAGTGCATGACTGTAGTCCTAGCTACTTGGGAGGCTGAGGCACGAGAATTGTTTGAATCCAGGAGGCAGAGGTTGCAGTAAGCCAAGATTGCACCACTGCACTCCAGCCTGGGAGACAGAGCCAGGCTTTGTCTCAAAAAAAAAATAATAATAATGATAAACATTCACAATAGTCTAAGCAAGAAGTTGAATATTTTTGAAATTTTAAGCATAACTTAAATAGTTTTAAAAATTATTCAGGGACTTGACATCAAATCAACAAATATTTCTGTTTTCATAACATTGAAGACAATTATTTGTAAATATTTCTAATAAGTGTTCTATTTTGGAATAATTTTATTTACAAAAATGTTGCAAAGGTAGCACATAGAATTCCCATATACATTTCACCCACTTTCAGCTAAAAATAATCTTGTATTACCATATACATTTGTCAAAACTAAGAAACCAACATTGGTAAATTACTATTAAACTCCTGGCTGTATTTGAATTTCACCAGTTTTCCACTAACGTCCTTTTTGTGTTCTAAGATCCAATCCAGAATAGTACATTGCATTTAGAAGCTGTCAGGTTTTAATCATCTTTTTCCCTCTAGAAATCTAACTACAACAGACACCTTCCTTCGCTATTTCATAACGTACAGTTTCAAGCAGCTTCTATAGGTTGCCAGAATTTCTGTTTGAGAAGAGATCAATTCAGTGTGCTGATGAGTTTTGTCTGAAGTTCTCCAAGTAATTCTCATCTCCAGGTGAACTGATTATTTTAGTATTGGGAAAACAGACTAATGGTGTCAAGAAATATTCTGAGAATGGTCAGTTTATATTATAGTAATATGGATTTGGAGACTTTCTATTTCTATGGCTCTCACTCATTAATATTCTTCCTAAATCAACACCATCAGTGAAATTTAACATATTTTTAGTCTCGAGCCAGTAAAAGAAAAGCCATGGTTTATTTTTGTTGTTATTATGGTTATGTGTTATGATATTTCCTTAGGGGGAAATAACATTTTAGACAAATCTAATCATGTTATTCTCAATTAGATTCTTATTTTTCATACAGTACTCCTTTAAAATTTTTCAATAAAGAGCTCCTAATGAAAGAGAATCAAACCTATGCCCTTGACATCCAGGAGATTGTCATAAAAGCCAGTCAAAAACAAACACAAAAATAAATAAAAATTTTCAAAACTTTGAAGTCTTCAGCTTCAACTTAAAAATGTATAATTTTTTCATTCTACTCTATAACAAATGGAGCAGTTATATTTGTTTTCATATAGAATTAATGTTAAAAATTACTTACCAACCACTGAGGACTGATGACTGGTTGGTAAGTAATAAGACTGTTTAATCCATGTCTTTATAAATCTCCTTTCACGTTGATGATCATCACTGGTATGGGTGTCACTGTTTGACAACTAGAGGCCTACTAATGGAAGTCCATGTTAGGCAAGGTACTCCTTATTGTTACCTCAATTAACCTTTTCAGCCAAATCCCAGTCCACGAATACCATGTTATCCATACAGGAAAAAGATATGTCAGGCTCAAACCAGGCCTGAAGTCCTCATGTTTCTATTCTATATAAAGTTTCTTATGTCAGCAACGTCCTCCCCTCTTCCTTCACTTACCCAGCTACTGAGCATGGTGAAGAGGTTAGTGACCTTGGATTCCGGGAGGCTGGTTATCCGGGTCCATTCTAGACCAACACCCACAGCACTTTTTACCATGTAGTTGTAGTATTTGAAGTTCTAGCACTGCCGTTTTTTAGCCAAATGACCTTGAACAAAAACCTTGCTAAGCTGTAGTTTCCTACTCTGTACAATTGAGATTTATAATTTCATAATAAATTTCAGATTTATTATGAGAACTAAATGGTATGATGCATGTAAAGCAGTTGGCGAATTGACTGAATAAGAGCTCAATGATTTTACTATTTTATGTTAAGACCCAGTTCAAATGTCACTTCCTCTCTTTTCCAAAGAGAGTTAGTATTTTTCTTCTTAGGATTTCTTTGCATTTTCATTGTTTAAAAAATAGATATAAACAGCAAACTCATAGGAAAATCACTATATCCCTTTAAGTAACAAAAAATTATAAAACAACAAGTGTAGCATGTGTGTGCATTAACTACACTGACAATGAGACATTTTCTTTTCGCACCTTTAACAAATATGCATTCATCTTATAATCTAAAATAACGAAAACAATGTATTATTGTTCTAACAATCCACATTAAATTCATTTTATCAAACAAAGATATGCATGTAGTCCTATTTCCTGTCACTCCTACCACTGGATCCTCATCCCTAGGGGCTGTCATTTTCAAAACTTGTCATTGATTCTCTTATTACATACTTTCATATTTCTAAATAACATGACTATGTTATCTATCACTCACGTTTACCCTTTTAAACATGCATTGTTTTTCTACTAGGGAAGATAAAGTCTTTATTCTTGCACCACTACCCAATTTCCCAATATTTATCTTCCCAAAATAGTTACATTATAAAGTGTTTAATTAAACCATCATTTATTATTTATTATTGAAACAATGTAAATATAACTTGTAGGTGAACTATGTAGTTTAGGATGACTATTTTATACACATTTATTCCCCTGACGTTAACTGTTTAATGGTTTAAAAATTGTGTCCCTATTAGTGCTTTTCCTCAAATCTCTCATAAAAGAGTCAATCACCTCTCGACAGCAAATACTACCAATAATCTCTCTACTTTTTCTCCACATCATTCCAAACTCCTTGTCCTCTAGCCTTACTCAGGACTGTTTCCCTTTTTACGCCTTTGTTATAGACTGAATTGTGTTCACCAAAAATTCATATGTTGAAGCCCTAACCCCAGATTCTTCAATATATGACTTTATTTGGAGATAGCATCTTTCAAGAAGTAATTAAATTAAAATAAAGCCATAAGGGCGGCCCTAATCCAATCTCACTGTTGTCCTTCAAGAGAATGAGATAAGCACGTACAAGCAGACACCAGGGCCTCATATGCATAAAGGAACAGCCAAGTGAAGACGCAAGAAGAAGGGCTCTGAGAACACCAACCTTGCTGGCACCTTGAGGACTTCCCACCTCTAAAACTGTGAGAAAATGTACTTCTGCTGTTTAAGTCACCCAGTGTGTGTTATTTTGTTATGGCAGCCCTAGAAAAGTAATACAGCCTCCTTAATAATCAATGAGGACTCTTGTTTTCTGAACTCTTTCCTTTCTTTTTAATTTATTCCTTCATTTTACTACTATTTGGATTGTTTTATAATAACAGGTGCACAGGAGATAACGCATGTCTGAAAATTGCTTTATTTTACTATGCAATTTAACTGAGTGACTAGATGTAGGATTACCAATGGAAACAACTGGTCTTCAGGAAGGCTCCATTGCCTTCTAGCTTCCAGTTGTCAGTTGTTGGTGTTCAGAAGTTCAATGCTATTCTTGATTCATTCTCTCTCTCTTTCTCTGTTTCTCTCTCTCTCTCACTCATCCACACACACACACACACACACACACACACACACACACGCACACTCTCTCTCTAATGTGTTCTTTATTCCAGGTATTCTGAAATTTCACAATGATATATGTGCCTTACTGGTGATCCTTCATCTTTTACTGTGACAGGTACTTGATGGGCTCTTTTAATCTGGAAATACACGTCCTTGATTACTAAGAAACTTTAACTTTCTTTTTCCTCAGTCCTCATCTCTAGTGTCTCTAGGCTTCTATCTAGATCTCTCCTGCATTTTGGACCTCCTGGAATGATCCTCCTCCAATTAAGTTCTATTTTCTGCCTGTTTTCTGTCTATTTGTTTGGTAGTTTTTTATTGGTCATTTATTCAGATTTCTCTTTCATTCCTTCTAGGCAATTATTAGATAGACAGCTAGCCAGACTAATAAAGAAGAGAGAAAAAACAAATAGATGCAATAAAAAACGATAAACAGAAATACAAACTACCATCAGAGAATACTACAAACACCTCTATGCAAATAAACCAGTAATTCTAGAAGAAATGGATAAATTCCTAGACACTTACACACTACCAAGACTAAACAAGGAAGAAGTTGAATCCCTGAATAGACCAATAACAAGGTCTGAAATTGAGGCAGCAATTAGTAGCCTACAAACCAAAAAAAGTCCAGGACCAGATGGGTTCACAGAGGAATTCTACCAGAGGTACAAAGAGGAGCTGGTACCATTCCTTTTGAAACTACTCGAAATACAAAAAGAGGGAATCCTCCCTAACTCATTTTATGAGAGCAACATCATCCTGATACAAAAACCTGGCAAAGACACAACTAAAAAGGAAAATTTCAGGCCAACATCCATGAGGAACACTGAGGGGAAAATCCTCAATAAAATACTGGCAAACTGAATACCACATCACAACAAAAAGCTTATCCATCAGGATCAAGTCAGCTTCATCCCTAGGATGCAAGGCTTGTTCAACATACACAAATCTATAAGCGTAATCCATCACATTAACAGAACCAAAGACAAAAATCACATTATAATCTCAATAGATGCAGAGAAGGCCTTCGACAAAATTCAACAACCCTAATTGCTAAAAACTCTCAATAAAATAGGTATCAAAGGAACATATCTCAAAATAATAAGAGCTATTTATTACAAACCCACAGCCAATATCATACTGAATGGGCAGTAACTTGAAGCATTCCCTTTGAAAACAGGCACGAGACAAGGATGCCTTCTCTCACCACTCCTATTCAACACAATATTGAAGGTTCTGGCCAGGACAATCAGGAAAGAAAAAAGAAATAAAGGTGTTTGATTAGGAAAAGAGGAAGTCAAATTGTCTCTATTTGCAGACAACATGATTGTATATTTAGAAGATCCCATCTTCTTAGCCCAAAATCTCCTTAAGCTGATAAGCAACTTCAGCAAAGTCTCAGGAAACAAAATCAATGTGCAAAAATCACAAACATTCCTATACACCAGTAATAGACAAACAGAGAGTCAAATCATGAGTGAACTCCCATTCACAATTGCTACAAAAGAGAATAAAATACCTAGGAATACAACAAGGGATGTGAAGAACCTCTTCAAGGGGAACTACAATCCACTGCTCAAGGAAATAAGAGAGGACACAAGGAAAAAACATCCCATGCTCATGGTTAGGAGCAATCAGTATTGTGAAAATGGCCATACTGTCCAAAGTAATTTATACATTCAATGATATCCCACCAAGCTATCATTGACTTTCTGCACAGAATTGGAAAAAACCACCTTAAACTTCATATGGAACCAAGAAAGAGCCTGCATAGCCAAGACAATCCTAGGAAAAAAAAAAACAAAGCTGGAGGCATCATGCTACATGACTTCAAACTGTACTACAAGTCTACAGTAATCAAAACAGTATGGTACAGGTACCAAAACAGAGATAGAGACCAATGGAACTAAACAGAGGCCAGAGAAATGACACCACACATCTACAAGCATACGATATTTGACAAACCTGACAAAAATAAGCAATGGGTAAAGGATTCTCTATTTAATAAATGGTGTTGGGAAAACTGGTTAGCCATGTGCCGAAAGCTGAAGCTGGATCCCTTCCTTACACCTTATACAAAAATTAACTCCAGGTAGAGTAAAGATTTAAACATAAGTCAAGTTCAACACCGTAAAAACCCTAGAAGAAAACCTAGGCAATACCATTCAGGTCATAGGCATGGCCAAGGACTTAATGACTAAAACACCAAAAGCAATGGCAACAAAAACCAAAATTGACAAATGGGATCTAATTAAACTAAAGAGCTTCTGCACAGCAAAAGAAACTATTATTAGAGTGAACCAGCAACCAACAGAATGGGGAAAAGTTTTTGCAATCTACCCATCTAACAAAGGGCTAATATCCAGAATCTACAAAGAACTTAAACAAATTTACAAGAAAAAAACAAGCCCATCAAAAAGTGGGCAAAGAATATGAACTGACACTTCTCAAAAGAAGACATTTATTCAATCAACAAACATATGAAAAAAAGCTCATCATCACTGGTCATTAGAGAAATGCAAATCAAAACCACATTGAGATACCATCTCATGCCAGTTAAAATGGCAATCATTAAAATATCAGGAGACTATAGATGCTGGAGAGGATTGGAGAAATAGGAACACTTTCACACTGTTTGTGGGAGTGTAAATTAATTCAACCATTATGGAAGACAGTGTGGCAATTCCTCAAGGATCTAGAACCAGAAATACCATTTGACTCAGCAGTCCCATCACCGGATATATATCCAAAGCATTATAAATCATTCTATTATAAAGATACATGCACATGTATATTTATTGTGGCACTGTTTACAAGAGCAAAGACTTGGAACCAACCCAAGTGCCCATCAGTGATAGACTGGATAAAGAAAATGTGTCACATATACACCATGGAATACTATGCAGCCATAAAAAGGATGAGTTCATGTCCTTTGCAGGGACATGGATAAAGCCGGAAACCATCATTTTCTGCAAACTGACACAAGAACAGAAAAGCAAACACTGCTTGTTCTCACTCATAAGGGGGTGTTGAACATTGAGAGCACATGGACACAGGGAGGGGCACATCACACACTGGGGCCTGTCGGGGTGTGGGGGCTAGGGGAGGGATTTCAGGGGGTGAGGGGATTGGAGAGGGATAGCATTAAGAGAAATACCTAATGTAGATGATGGTGTGATGGATGCAGCAAAACACCATGGCATGTGTATACTTATGTAACAAACCTGTACGATCTGCACATGTACCCCAGAACTTAAAGTACAATTTAAAAAATGGAAAAAAAAAAAAGAAAATTCCAAAAGCTCTTTCTTAATCTCTTAGTGTCTTTTTGAATATTGACATGATTTTTTAAATGGACTCAATAGCTTCCTTCTGTCTCTGAAATGTCAATTAGTTTTTATTTTAAGCTTTCTTATTCTAGTTCTAACTTTGTATGTTTCTTCCAAGTAAATTTTATGTTCATTTTTCTTTTATTTTAGTATCTACAATTACACACATGTATTGTGTTTCCTGATTATTGATTTAGATTTAAAAGGGAGGCCTTAAATAATTGATTTGTACCTTGGTGCATGTGATATGTGGAGTAATAAGGCAGAGACCCAAATGTTTTCTGGAAAGCCTCCAAATAAGCATCTGTAGATATTTTATAGTGGGCTAGTTTCTCTTACTGCTCAGAGGGAAGGCAGTTGATAGTCTCTCACTGCTCAACATGTAGACTTTTCTCTTAATCCTAGTGTAGTGATTCATCTTCACCAATGCAGTTATAAACATCCCTCCCACCATGACGGGGAAGGGATGGCAATCTGTCTGCACAGAGATGGGGAGGAGGATTTCAGAGGCAAGTTGCTCTTTTTACATGCTTTTTAACTAATCCTCATCTTTCAACAAAAACTTCAACATTGTTTTCTAAAACAAAAACTGAAGCCTTTAATTTTGTGAGCTGTTTAAATATAGCAATGTGAAATTGAATGTGTCTTATTGGCATATCTTCACAGGCATTGTGTACTAGCTTCCTCTGATATTATATAATATGTACTTTTTTGCATCTAGCCTCTTTCACTCTATGTATTCTTCTTAAAAATTTCACCTGTGTTCCTTTTTATTGCTGAATAGCATTCCATTGTATGAACATATCACATTTTGTTTGTCAATTTACTTATTGGCGAACATCTGGGTGGTTTTTAGTGTTTAATTTGGCTACTATGAATAAAGTTACTATGACCACTTGAGTTCCATTTGTTGAAAAAACTTTACTTTCCAAATTGAATGATATCAGCAAATTTGTCAAAAATCAGTTGACATGTAGATTTCTGAACTTTTTATTCTGTTCCATTGATCCATATGTCTATTCTTATGTCAGATAATACCATACTGTCTCAATTACTAAAGCTTTCTACTAATCCTTGAAATAGATTAGTGTAAAAAGAAGTTTGTTCTTTTAAAAATGTGTTTTAGCAATTCTACATCCATTGAATTTTCCTATGTATTTTAGAAACAACTCAACTTTTGCCAAAAAAAAAAAAAAAAAAAAAAAGCTGCTAGACATTTGATTGGGCTTGTATTTAATCTATAGTTGAATTTGGGGAAAATTATTTTAATAATATTCAGTTTTTTAATCTATGAAAAACTATATCTATGAAAAACTATATATATTAATCTATGAAAAACTATATATATCTATGAAAAACTATATATATTAATTTATATCTCCAATTAATTAGATTTTTCAAAAATTTAATTGGCCAATGTTTTCTGCTTTTCAGTCTACAAGTCTCACATATTTTGTAAATCTTTCACATGAGTTTAACGAAGCTATTTACAGTTTCTATGTATGCCTGCTAATCAAGTTGTTAATTACATGACTCAAATCTATCTATTAACTCTTGTCTATAATCATTGGAAATTTGTCTGTTTTTCCTTGTAGGTTCATCAAGTTTTGCAATATATACTTTGAGGCTGTGATGTCATTTAACAAAACTTTAATATTTTTCATCTTTTTAACATTATAAAGTAATTCCCTAACTTTGGTAATTTTTTTTGTAATAATGTCTATTTTACCTGATTTTACTATACTTGCACTAGTTACCTTTCTGGTTTTTCTTTTTTCATTCTTTCAATTTCCTATGTTTTAGATGTGTCCTCTTAAAAAAAAAATCATGTGGGTAGGCAACCTCCAGTGTTCTCTGTCTCCTGATAATCCTCTCTTATGTAATTTCTTCCCCTTGAGTATAGACTGGACTTAAACTGACTCGCTTCTAAAGAACTAAACATGAAGGAAGTGATGAGGTTATAAAAACACTGTGGCTTGTGCCTTAAGTGTTCTGACTCTCTTTTGGATTGCTTGCTCTGGGGAAAGCCAGCTGTTTATGGTAAGATACCACTGCAAGAGGTTCACTTGAGTGAGCTGAAAGAAGATTTTCTGAGGCCTTCCAAAAAACCACAAGAGTAAGCTTCAAAAAGGATTCATTCACAGTTGAGCCTTGAGCTGACTGCAGCCCTGTCAACACATGGACTAAAGTCTTATGAGAGATCTTGACCAAGAACCACATGCTAAGACATTCCCAGATTCTTGGCCCACAGAAAATGTAAAGTAAATATGTATGTTATTTTTAGTCACTAAGTTTTTGGGCAATTTTTATGTAGCAATCATTGTCTAATACATGCTTGTACTTGGGTTATTTTAATCCACTCTGATAATTTTTTGCTTTAAACCATAACATTTTGTTCAATTATATATAATAACTTTTTATATGTTTTGGATTTATTTCTGCGATTCTATTTTGTGCCTTCTACTTATCTCACCTGGATGACTTTTTATTCTCATATTTTTTGGTTTCTCTTGAATTCTGGTATATTTTTCTTATTTTACTCCCTCTTTTAATTTGGAAGTAATGTATTTTATTTCTACTTTGTGTTTGAAATGGTTACTGTAATAATTACAAGAGGTATACTTCTCAAAGTTTAAAATTAATCAGTTTCTTTTTTCACCTCCTAAGAAACACAAAAGCCACAAAACACTTTAATTCCATTTACAATTTGTCCAATTATATAATATTATCATGTATTTCGCTTTATTTTGGAATCCCCAATATTTTATTATGCTTTTTTTTTTTTNAGACACAGTCTCACTCTTTTGCCTGGGCTGGAATGCAGTGGCGCAATCTCAGCTCACTGCAACCTCCACCCCCCAGGTTCAAGCGATTCTCCTGCCTTAGCCTCCCAAGTAGCTGAGATTACAACTGCCCACCACCACATCCAGCTAATTTTCTGTATTTTTAGTAGAGATGAGTTTTTGTCATGTTAGCCAGGCTGGCCTCAAACTCCTGACCTCGGATAATCCACCTGCCTCAGCCTTCCAAATTGCTAGAATTACAAGTGTGAGCCACCGTGCCCGGCCTTTATAATCAGTGCTTGTTTAGACTTAGTCACAAATTTACTACTTTGCTTTTGCTTCTTGCAGTTACATTTGAGAAGAATTTTCTTCTTCCTTAAATACATCCTTAAGAAATTTTTTAGAGAGAGTTATTGCTGGTAAATTCCTTAAGTTTTGTTCATCTGAAAATTTCTCTATTCTGCTCTTGTTTTTCACAGATACATGTAACGTATGTAAAATTCTAGGCCAACAGTTACATTCTCTCAATACATTGAACAAATCATTCTACCTTCTGTGGTTGCTTCTGGAAAATTAACTCTTCTTGTATCACTACTTCAGAAGTAGCCTATCATTTCTGCTTGCCTGCTTTTAAAATGCTCTCTTCTCTTTATTGCTGTTTATAATGTTCTAGGCTTTTTTTAAAGTCCTACTTGTGATTTATTGGGCTTAAAAAATGTGAATTGCTCTTTTATTTCTGCTGGAAAATTCGCAGCCTAAAC
The DNA here is from genome assembly GCF_001604975.1 of Cebus imitator. NCBI lineage: Eukaryota > Metazoa > Chordata > Mammalia > Primates > Cebidae > Cebus > Cebus imitator. The sequence continues at coordinate 853,721 of NW_016107864.1, forward strand.
TCATTCCAATATTGCTTCAGTTCCTTCTTGCTCCCCTCTTAGAACCTTGATGAACATGTATGTTGGATCGTCTTACTGCAATATCAGTGTCTCCTTGCTTTCTTTTTAAATATTCCATCTCATTGCTTCATAGTACTTCCAGATAATTTCTTCAGAACCATATTCTACTTTACTAGTTTTTTATTATTCTCTAATGTGCTGCAAAGCCACCTGTGCTATTTAAGCTATTCTCAATATGGTCATTGATTCTATTTCCCTTATTCAATATACATGTTTTTAAACTTACTTTTTTTCTTTAAGCATATCAGAGTTATTTTATAATTTGGATCTGATTATTTTATTATGTGATGATTTTATGAAACTTTGCTGTTCTTTAATGGTTCTTATTCACAGTACCTCATTTCCTAGTGAATTTAGTCCACTTTCGTAAGCTTATTTTTCTTAGAGTTTTATGCATGAAAATTATTTGGGACCTGGGAAAAGGTGAATACTACAGAGTTCGATTTGCCTTTGATTTGCCAAGTGTTGCCGATACTGAACGACTCTGGTTTGAATACGTGGCTGTGTTTCTTTTGAACCAGATGGTGAGGTTATAGATTGAAAACCTGGGCAAGTACTATGTTATGTTTCTCAATTCTCACTCTGTCATTTTTCATTTGGAGCTCATTTCATTGTTATTAAAAAACAATTGATTCTTCAGTACACTAAGAAAGATTTTATTGGTTTTGTTTTGGCTCATTCTTGTATTGAAGAGGTCATAATAACCCTGAGGACCTAGTTTGGCCAGAGAAATCTACTTGGTTTCCTGCCTTTGGCAGACACTAGGCTTGGTTGCCTGTCTCTTTCACTTCATGAATCCTTGAAAACCAAAATGCAAGTTTACGTTTGGCAATTGTCCTTAGAGTGAATGCCAGCTGCAGAGCACTAAGAATGACAATTAGTTCTTTGAATTGCCATTCTTTATCAGTGCCTGATCTGAGAATTGCTCACTTCCCTGAGAGCTTAATACTTTAAACTTATTTGTAGTATCTTACCCAGAACTTCTTAGGATATTTCAGCAGGAAGGTTGATTCATGAAACTGGCCTCCTGTATAACCAACCAATAGACGCAGTCCTGCTGCTGCCCATAACACAGTATCTATCAATGCTGAATATATTTGCTTGTGTTTCTTTCTTCCATATTAGGCTTGGAGCTTCTCAAAGATAGAGACTGTTTTTCATTTCAGGGCCTGGGTGTGTGTGTGTGTGTGTGTGTGTGTGTGTGTGTGTGTGTGTGTGTGTGTGTTTGTAATACATATTAATATACAATAAATGAATCTTAGCAGATTCTATATGAAATCCCATTTTCTTGATCCTTTATAGATTACTTATAAAGCACATTGCTAGAATTCTAACATGGACAAGATAGAAATCTCGACTTCAAATTTGATTAACTGAGAAACAAAAGTTCAGATACTTTTGAGAGTTTGTGTTCTCTTCTTGTGGCATGATCTACAGGGGAAATTAATTTTTAATGTAATTATTAAATTCATTATATTACCTCATTAAAATTCTTGAGAAATACAAACCAGTTGCCATTTCAGCAAAGGAACAAAACAAAACAATTTTTTAAAATCCTGTTATGTAACATTGACTCCTCATTTTCTCATTTTTTAGTGGCCTGTTGCTATGGAAATCTTCCCATACTATCTGCAGATATGAATCACACACTTGGTAGCACTACATCTGCAGTGCTGCAGTGAACCATATGGAAAATTTACTGCAGCCAAAGGAGGCAAGTAAAAACTCTCTCCACAGATGGATTCAGCACTTCAAAGGTTGAGACAACTGTTCAATAGGTTACACTGCCTATTTCTCAGCAATACCCAAATTCAAAAAAGCATTTGTTCTAAAAGACTGGATACACAGGTCCTGAGCTGTCACTCGAAATAGGTAGGCAAAGGGGCTGAATAGAGCTCTAATAGAAATCCCCACGCCTAAACTGGCAGACATAGTCCCTACCTATCAGAGGTGTCTAATCTTCAATTAAATCCAGTTCATCACTAGTATTATAGAATGCTACTAGTTTATAAATTTGTAATTTTTTCCTTTAGCTCTTGAAAAGTATCATTGTTTGTTTCATAAGAATTATTTAACGTGAGAAAATTAAATGAATAGATAAATGGTAAATCATAAATTGGGAAGTTAATTCTTGATGTGTCTGGAGTTACAGTTGGTATGAGCAGATAATGGATCCAATTTGTAGACCACCCATGCATGCTATACCTTTATCTAACTGTTTTATATATATTATTTGATTTTATTTTTTAACATTCCTACAAAACTAAGTGTTATTAGCTCATTTGGCCGATAAAGACAATAAAATTAAAAAAATTGTATGTCTATCACTTATAGTTTGTAAAAGTGTTGTGAAGTTTGTGTTTCATTCAGGTCTATCTGACCCTAATGCTTGTTTTATTGCCACAATTAAAAATTTCTATTTGAGAAGTGTATGTGTAGATCAAGTGTCAAGCTATGCTCTGGAGTCACAGTGCCTGGATCCAAACTTTAGGTCTGTCTTTGATTATCCATGTAACTTCAGGTTATTTACTTAACTACTCTTTTGTTCAGTTTTCTCACCTCTAAAATGGTAGTAATAAAAATACTCACCTAGGAGGATTCTTGAGAGAATTAAATGACCTGTTGCACAGGACCAACTAAGTGCCAAGTAAATCTCAATAGTATTAATTGTTACTATCGTGTTCATTCATTTATTTTAAAATATGGCATACTAGTTTGAGGTATATAAATATTGTGAATTGTTTTCCTTTTCTTTTAGGGCAGCATGTTTACTAGGGCAGTAGTTCCTAAACTGTGGTTCCTAAACTAGTAGCAGCATCACCAGCTAGGAATCTGTTGGAAAAGCAAATTATATGGAGCCAAAAGAGAGCCTACATAGCCAAGACAATCCTAAGCAAAAAGAACAAGGCCAGAGGCATCATACTACCTGATTTCAAACTACACTACAAGGCTACAGTAATCAATATAGCATGGTACTGGTACCAAAACAAAGCTATAGACCAATAGAACAGAACAGAGGCCTTGGAGGCAATGCCACACATCTACAACCATCTAATCTTTGACAAACCTGAGAAAAACAAGCAATGGGGAAAGAATTCCCTGTTTAATAAATGATGTTGGGAAAACTGGTTAGCAATGTGCAGAAAGCAGAAACTGGACCCCTTCCTGACACCTTACACTAAAATTAACTCCAGATGGATTAAAGACTTAAACATAAGACCTAACACCACAAAAATCATAGATGAAAATCTGGGCAAAACCATTCAAGACATAGGCACAGGCAAGGACTTCATGACTAAAACACAAAAAGCATTGGCAACAAAAGCCAAAATAGACAAATGGGACCTAATTAAACTTCAGAGCTAATGCACAGCAAAATAAACAGTCATTGGAGTGAACCAGCAACCAACAGGATGGGAAAAAATTTTTGCAATCTACCCATCTGACAAAGAGTGAATATCCAGAATCTACAAAGAGCTAAAAAGATTTACAAGAGAAAAAACAAATCCAAAAGTGAACAAAGGATATGAATACTTTTCAAAAGAAGACATATATGAGGCCAAGAAACACATGAAAAAATGCTCATGCCTTCTTATTAAAGAAATGCAAATCAAAACCACATTAGATACCACCTCACACCAGTTAAAATGGCGATCATTAAAAAATCTGGAGACAAGAGATGCTGGAGAGGATGTGGAGAAATAGGAATACTCACACTGTTGGTGGGAGTGTAAACTAGTTCAACCATTGTGGAAGACAGTGTGGCACTTCCTCAAGGACCTAGAAATAGAAATTCCCTTTGACCCAGCAATCCCATTACTGGGTATATACCCAAAGGATTATAAATCATTCTGTTACAAAGACACATGCACATGTATGTTCATAGCAGCACTGTTTACAATAGCAAAGACCTGGAACCAACCCAAATGCCCATCGACAATACACTGGACAAGGAAAATGTGGCACATATAAACCATGGAATACTACACAGTCATAAAAAATGATGAGTTTGTGTCCTTTGTAGGGACATGGATGAACCTGGAAACCATCATTCTCAGCAAACTGATATAAGAACAGAAAATCAAACACTGCACGTTCTCACTCATTGGTGGGTGTCGAACTATGAGAACACAGGAACACAGAGAAGGGTGCATCACACGCTGAGGTCTGTTGTGGGGGGCCAAGGGAGGGACAGTGGGGGGTTGGGGAGGTTGGGGAGGGATAACATGGGAGAAATGCCAGATGTAGGTGACAGGGGAATAGAGGCAGCAAACCATACTGCCATGTGTGTACCTATGCAGCAACCCTGCATGTTCTGCACATGTACGTCAGAACCTAAAGTACAATTAAAAAAAGAAAAAAAAGAGTAATAAGTGGCGTCATTATCCAGTACCAGTTATCAAAAAGCTTTCAAGTTTTCCCTAGAAAAAAAAAAAAAAGAAAGAAAGAAAATTATCAAGCCTTATCCCAGATCTACTGAATAAGAAACTCTGGAAATGGAGCTCCCAGCTAGCTGCATTTTAAGAAGACCTTCAGGTGATTCTGACAAATACGAAGCTTGAGAAATATTCTGAGATAAAAGATTCTGTATCTTTCCTAGTTTTACACAAGGACAACTGTGCCCAAAAGATGCTTTTAGAACCAATCCTGGGGCACTGTGATTTTTCTAGAATCAATTCGCATACTTCAAATGGATGTTGCAATCACTTTGTTCCTTTGAACCCATCTAGTCACTAAGATTTTGATTAATAGTTAATATTTTTGTCTTGACTTCATTTGAGATGATCAATTACTTCATAATAATGTCCTCTCGTATGGAATGAGATAAAACACTGTGATTATCAGAGTCATTAGAAGATACTACTGGAATTTCTTCAGAGTTGATGCTGACAGACCATTTGAAATGTCCCTAAAAGCAGACTAGCCTCTATTTCTGCATAAAAATAATGACAATTAATGAAGTCTTTCCAGTTGAAAAATATGTGGACTTTTAAAGGCTTTATTTTTCTTACGCTTTACACTAGTTATTAAGGTTCATAAGTAGAAAGTGACATACTAACAACTTCATATAAGGCAGCTTCAATGCAGAAAGAAAGCTCATAAGAATGTATGTTAACCTGTTTCAAGAAAAAAAATTAAGTATCATTTTATCAATATTTTAAAATGATACTGCTTAAATTATTTAAATGAGTTTTAACCTCCCTAAGTCTCTCCTTGATCTATAAAACCTATAAAACTACAGGATTGTTTCAATTGATCTCTTAGGATTCTTCTAACTGTAAGAAAAAAAAATGGTGCAATGAATACACTGAAAAGCATCATTTACATTGAGGAATAAAATGTTTAAATCCTTCAGGAGTCTTTCTAGATTGAACCAGCTCCGACTAGGTAAAAGTTTAAAAGTTTTGAGCAAGAATTTGTGAGATTTCTATAAAACTACCAATTTGTATGCCTTATAACAGTTCCAGAAAGCTCTGGCATTTCCTAGTTAGGTAGAAGCTCTTGATTTGAAGAGCTGAAACATCTTAATTGGGTTGAAGGTGTTAGCTTACCTACCTAAATATTTTCATGTGATTTAAAGCTCTATTAATATTGCCTACCTCATAAAATTAAGGATGGCATAAGGTTACAACTGATAATAAATCTAATATTTGATTCATATAGAATCAAATAACAATACTGTTATTGTTCTAGCACAGTGTTCTTCAAACTTTGTATGTATTAGAATCATCTGGTAGCTAGTAAAAATATAGATTCTTAGCTTTCATCCCAGAAACAAAGTGGGTCCTTCATATCTGCATTTGTACAAGCTCTTAAGGTATTTAAAACACGGAATATTTTATGTATTATTAAGGGTTCTTCAGAAAAATAAAACCTACCGGATATAGTATCTTTCTCTCTATATACACACGCACAATGTATATGTATCTAGACCAAATTCCTTCACAATGGCAAAAGGATACTGATATATAGAGAGAGGGTTTTTTTGTTTGTTTGTTTGTTTTTTGTTTTTTGTTTTTTTTTACCACCATGCATTGGTAGCAAATAGCAGTGAGGAAAGAGACAGAGAGATTCTATATATCACATACATTTGAGAGAGAAAGGGAGATTGAATCCATAGAATCTCTCTGAGGGGTGTGTGTGTGTGTGTGTGTGTGTGTGTGTGTGTGTGTGTGTGTGCCTTCATTTTCTGGGTCAAGGAAAATGAACTAGGGCTTTTTATCTGCTTATTTTTCTCTGCTTTCCTCATCTTGGTTATCTACCTCCTGAAAAGGGAGAAAAAGTAATCTTAACCTTGAACATGCCCAGTTGATTTCGCCCTGGAACTGGCACAGTTCTTTATCAACATACTGTACTATCTGAATGCCTGGGTAGAATATGAAAAGAACTTGGGAATCTTCTTTCTCCTTATCTCCTTCCAAAACTCATGACTTGAAATGAATTCCTGTGAGGTTTCTCAAATGGTTATTTCTGCTGTTCTTATCAGACTGAAGGATATAAAATACCATCTGCATTCTTTCAGAATTAGGGTCCCTCCCAGCGACGCAATTCACCTTATTCCCTGTCCCTTCATTGCTATATGCTACTAATGTGAGGTGGTAAAAACCCTATTCGGCCTGGGTCATAAGAATCATTGGATCTTTCTTGATAAAAACAAGCACTTCTTGCTGTAATATAACATTGTTCATTTTCAGAGAATTTTTTTTGGAACGTTGCCTTTTAATTTGTTTCTCATTCATTAAAAAAGGTGGAATCAGTCTAATAGTTCCCATATTCGACAGGCCAATTTAGAATTTATGATTGGCTGTATTTCTCTAATTTGTAAGGGATTAATTCACTGCTGACCTAAATTCCTTCACAGTAGCAAAAGGAGAATTGTTTCCAAGCAACCAGAAATTACTGACATGAGGATTCAGTCTTTCAGCGTTTTGCACAAAAGCCAAGAAATCTATTCTGCTAATCCGTTGAATGGAAGATCCACGATGAGCAGTGTTGGACCCCTGCAAGACCAGCAAATCTGCTTAAGAGTCAAGCATACAGCCTGTGCCTGCAGTCAGGAGTGTGCTTGTCTCGTCTGGGAAACCATCACACAGGGACCCATTTACTAAGAAATCCCCAAAGACTCTTCATATAATTCAGATTGAATATAAACAACAGGTGTACAAACCCTATTTCCTCAACCAAAACATGTGACTACATGCCTCCTTCAACCTTAGAAGCTGAAATTGTGTTTATTTTTTTATAGCCTGAATTGTTATGTATTTATAGAGCCAATAAAATGAAAGTGGGCTCAGCCCAGTGTTCAACACAGCTTCAGAGGTGATTTAATCATCAGTTTCAGAGGAGTGAGATTGGCCTAAGGGCAAGCAGAGCATCCCCAAGAATGACAAGGAAGGTTTTGTATTTAGCAAAAGAAAAAGAGACTTTTAAAAAAGAATGTCACTGAGCAGGTCAAATCTATTCATTTTACAATTGATGAAATGAAGTTATTTGCCCAAGGTCAATGGTGGTAAAGTGGAGATACTGATTCCTAAACGTCCAATTTTTCTCTACTCATAGTGAACAGCATCTTAACCTATTTGAAGTTCTCTACCAACCTCCAGGCTCATAGTATGACCTCTGGCAAAGCTTTTTGGAGCCAGATGGATCTGAATTTCCACAAGGATACAAAGTGTATTCATTGTGTAAGTGAAATAAACAACAGAAATTCAGATGGCTCATTAAAATCACTACCTGAAAAAGCTACTATTTGAAATTGTACACATTTCATTTTCTCCCCAATTTCAATCACTTTTCAACCATAAAATATCACCAGCAAATTTCTTATATTTGTATAACTCTTATGTACTTAATGTATAAAATGTGAGTAATATTTATTTAAAAGAAGTCGTTAGATTTTTTAAATAAGAAATGTAATCCCTGGTGACTTTTTCTTTCCCCCGGAATTTAAAAAGCAACAAAATAAAAGTCTTGATTAAGACAACCACAATGAGGGAACAATTATGAAGAGAGAAGAGGAAAAATAAATGTTCACAGTACAACTGAGACCAGCAGCCCCTAAAAGATTCTACAGCAAAGAAAGTAGATAAAGGAGTAAACCTTCCAAATAGAGGTTCTGGAAGCAAAAGAGGTACGGACCATAATGTGGTCCTTAAAAATAGGGTTGGAAACCAGGCCTGAGGAGGTAAGACGAGGCCAACTATGTAGGTATTTCATGTTCATGAACTTGTTACAGGTAGTTAGATAGGCATGAACGTGGTTCCACAATTATGACACTGCCTTTCTAAGAACGATAATTCTGCAGCTGGCGCCAGGGCACCCCGGAGAGACATCTCCTGATGTTCCACAACTATTAACATTCAAGTGTAAACCGAATGCAAATGCCAGGGAGAAGAAACTTCCTGGGATGCCCTCTAAGAAGAAAAAAATGGTGAGGTATGACTTCCCGGGACACTCCAATAAAAAAAGCCTGAGATGGGCATGTGTACAAGTTTGTAGACACGCTGCATGTGCTCAGTTCCCAAGAGTAAGAAGGGCACTGCACATGCAGGAAGCCCACCCTAAGGGAGAAACATGGGAAAGAGAAGAGCCTATAACGTCCTAGGATCAGCGTTAAATGCTCTTTTTAAAGTTAAACGCTCTCTTTAATGTTCTCTTTAAACATTCAGGTACCCACATGTGTTTCTTCAAGCAATTTTCCTTCCTTTGCTGTTCTAAAGCATTTTAAAAATAAACTTCCACTCTTATTCTAAAACTCGCCTCAGTCTCTGCTGCCTTATGTCCCTCAGGTGAATTCTTTCTCCTGAGGCAAGAATTGAAGTTGCTGCAGACCTGTACTGATAGCCCTGCTGGTAACTCAGAGTCACTTGGATCTACCTCCCACTGGTAACAAATCTGTTGTTTTTTTGTTTTGTTTTGTTTTGTTTTTTTTCTCTGTTCAGCATTGTGCTGTTGAAAATTTTAAGCAAGTGGTGTATGATCCTATTTACATTTCAGAAAGAAAGATTTATGAGTAAACTCTATTTGCTATCCACATGTATGCTAATAGAACTTTGCCCCTACCACAGTGAAAAGAATATAACCGCTGGTTTACAGAATTATTAACAACAAAGTCACACCCATTAGGACTAGTTTTTCTTTACTTTTTGATTACTGGCTAACTTTAAATATATGGTCCATATTCTTTTTATTTTTTTACTGTATATCATGTATATGACATTTTGAATAACACAAAATAATAGGGATTATTGGTACACACAACACGGATGAATCTCAAAATAATTAATGAAAGACGCCAAAGACAAGTTCACACTGTACGATTCCGTTTTATAAAAACTCTAGGACTAGACATGGTGGTGCGTGCCTGTAGTCCCCGCTACTCAGGAAGCTGAGGAGAAGATCACTTATGCCCAGGAGTTCAAGTCAAGCTTGGGCAACATAGTATGACCCCATCTCAAATAAAAATATTAAAAATCTAGATAACTGAAGCAAGTTTATAGTGACAGAGCAACTGTAGGTGTCTGGGGATATTTTCAGTATAAAATAGAAAAATAGAAGAAAAAAAGAGAGTAAAGTCTACCTTCCTCTTATATCTCCTCTGTATCTATATGATAATAGATAATCTAATTCTTTCAGAAATTTTGAAGTATTGTTAGAAAAATGTTTCCCTTCCTCTTTTTACATGTTTGAGAACTGACAGATGCTGAAATACATAACAATTTAAGAGTAGCTTATTCAGACAGCAATTTCAATTAATATCTGAATGTTTTTCATTACTTTTAAATTCGAAAGAGATATAGTATGGTGAAACTGGATAAATCTGATATCTTTTCTAGGTTATAAAGAATAGGAAAGAACTTGAAAAAAGGAACTACTAACATGATAATCGAAGTTATTTTGTTTTCTAGATTTAACGGCCTCCAAATTGTTAAGCAGAAAACAGAAACTGAGGATAAAATGAAGAATAAAATTACCTTGGTGAATAAACCATTAACCTTCCGAAAACTTATTTTTTTCAGAGCTTTCAACTGTAAGTAATTTCTGCTTCCTCTGATTATTCCTTTAAAAATAGAAGTACTATCTTTGGGATTCAGACAATGGAAAGGTTGCCCAGGTTGAGTAACGATGTTCTAGCTTTTCCATGTGAATGTCTGTCTTGATTTAGTATCATAAGTCCAGATTCATATTAGTTCTTCCTCAGGCTACACAAAGTGGTGAAAAACAGAAGTCAGAGACCATGACTTACCTTTGTGTTGCTGGAAGTACAAGTTGGCAGCACCTCAGACTACAGCCCTGGCAAGAAAAAGGAAAAGTTTCCTGTTTATCACATTTGAAAGTCTTCTTTCACATCTAGGACTAGGCATGTAGATTCTTTTGTAGTCTGTGCAAATCAGTCATTGTGCTATCTTTTCTTAGGATTTCTTGGCAAATCTTTTGTATCCTTTCTTTCAAAACTTCTATATCCTTATATTTTAGATGTGGCTCTTATGAAAAACATGTAGCTGAATTTTGTTCTTGTTTTATCCAACTTGGCAATGTTTTTCTTTAAATTAGATCATTTACTTCATTTGTTTTAAATGAAATTATTTCATATGTGGATTTAAATCTAGGATCTTATTACATGCTTTCTGTCTGTCAGGCCAACTCTATGTTCCTTTTCCCCTCTCATATTTCCTTCTATTAAATTAATTATTTTTGGTAATTCTACAGAACTACTTTTACCCTTGGGATATTTGTAGATCCAGTAAAGACAGCATATGTAGCTGTGCTCTGTGCTGTGTTTTTCCCAGCCATAAAGAACAAAGCACTAAGCCCATCAAAGTTTGGAACTCTGCTAAAATAATCCACTTTAATCTGGGACTTAGGGATGTCCTATAAGTAAATTACTCATTGTACTAAGTCATCTGTGTCATGTGGAAAATTTTAAACTTTAAACTTGTTTGTATTAGCATTTTGGAGTTTTAAAGAAAGTGCTTTCCATACATCAGCAGTCCCCAATCTTTTTGGCACTAGGGACTGGTTTCGTGGAAGACAATTTTTCCATGGACTTTTGTGGGGAATGGCTTTGGGATGAAATTGTTCCAACTTAGATCATCAGACATTAGATTTTCCTAAGAATCATGAAACCTAGATCTCTGGCACACGCAGTTCACAATAGGGTTTTCACTCCTGTAAGAATCTAATACCTCCACTGATCTGACAGGAGATGGAGCTCAGGCAATAATGCTCACTTGCCACTCACCTCCTGCTCTGCAGCCTGGTTCCCAACAGGCATGAACTGGTACCAGTCCAGACCCAGGATTTCATTTGTCTCAAATATCTAGCCAGCCATTAGGGGAAGTGGAATACCTGACTAAATGTCTTATAAGAGTTCAGGAATGAAAATATCTAACTGTTAGCAGTACATTCTTCATTCACTTGTCTTCTCTTTAAATCTTTGATAAACTCAGTGCAACATTTATTAATAAACAATAAAATGCTTATTGTCTTGATATAAATATTTTACCTTACTCTGCCCATCATAAATATTGTTTTCAGTTATATCTGGCAGTATTTTAAAATATTTCAAAAATAAAAACAAAAAATTAATACAAATGAAACAGGGAACAAGTGTTTAGGATTTTTTTCCCTGATTCCCGGCATTGCTATAAGAGCATGTTTCTATAGTCTGAATGTTTATAGGCCCCCAAAATTCCGATGTTGAACCGGATATTCCCAATGTAATAGTATTGGAGAATGGCGCCTCTGAGAGATGATTAGGTTGTGAGAGCTCTGTCCTCATTATTAAGAGAGATGCCCTCAGAGAGCTATTTCACCACATGAGGATGCAGTAAGAAGGTACCATCTATGAAACAAAAACAGGCCCTCACCAGACACTGAATCTGCTGGTGCCTTGATCTTGGATTTCTTAGCTTCTAGAACAATAAAAGATAAGTTTCTGCCATTTACAAGCCATGAAGTTTATGGTATTTTTTAGAACAGCCTGAATGGACTAAGCCACATGTCATGAAGTTTCTGTTTTTTAGGAGAAGATCCTGTCAAAAAAATATATTCACCACTCTCTAAGAATTTATCAGTTATCACACTTTAATTTTTTGTTACTTGCTCTGACGATTAACTTTATATGTCAACTTGGCTAGGCTACTGTACCCAGTTTTTTAAATCAAACATCAGTCTAGATGTTACTGTGATGGTTATTTTTTTAGATTTCAATAACATTTCAATTAGTAGACATTGAGTAAATTATCTCCAATAATGTGGATAGGCCCTATTAAACCAGTTGAAAGCTTTAAGAGAAACAGACTGAGATCCCTAAGGAAGAAGAAATTCTACTTCTAGACTGCCTTTTGACCTAAGTCGCAGCATCAACTCTTTCTTGGGTCTCTATCCTGGGGCTCCATCCTGCTAGTCTACCCCGCAGATTTCAGACTAGACTATCCCTACAAATGCGTAAGCCAATTCCGATATATACAGAAGAATATATATATGTGTATGTATGTATGAGTATATACATATTTATACACATACACATATACACACATGTATAGTATATGTGTGTATGTGTGTATAAACACATATACATACATGTATGTATGAGATACATGTATGTATACAGTGAAGGATATATGTATATACACACACATATACATACATGTATTATGAGACGTAGTTGCATAACGAAGGATATGTGTGTATATATACACACACATATACCTACATATATGTATGAGAGATATATGTATGTATATAATGTTTATTTTCCTTTGGGCATATACCCAGTAATGGGATTGCTGGTTCAAATGGTAGTTGTGTTTTATATTCTTTGAGAAATCTCCAAACTATTTTCCACAGTGACTAATTTACATTCCCACCAACAGTGTACAAGCCCCATTAACATCCGTTTTTTTCTGCTTTTTTTGTTTTTTTGTGTTTACTTTTTAATAGTAGCCAATCTGACTGGCGTGAGATGGTATCTCACTGTGGTTTTGATTTACATTTCACTGATGATTAGTGATTTGAAGAATTTTTTCTACATTAATTGGCTGAAAGTATGTCTTCTTTTAAGAAGTGTCTGCTTTTGTCCTTGGTCCATTTTTTAATGAGGTTGTTTGTTTTTTACTTGTTGATTTGTCAGATGCATAGTTTAAGAATATTTTCTCTGGGGTAGCTAGCAAGATGGCCGAATAGGAATAGCACCAGTCTGCAGCTCCTAGCAAGATAAACACAGAAGGGAGGTGATTTCTGCATTTCCAACTGAGGTATCAGGCCCATCTCATTGGGACTGGTTAGACAGTGGGTGCAGCCAACAAAGGATGAGCCGAAGCAGGGTAGGGCATCACTTCACCTGAAAAACTCAAGGGGTCAGGAAACTCCCTCCTGTAGCCAAGGGAAGCCATGAGGTACGGTGCTGTGAGGAGCAGAATATTCCAGCCCAGATACTACACTTCACAACCCGCAGATCGGGAGATTCCCTCAGGTGCCTGCACAACCAGGGCCCTGGGTTTCAAGCACAAAATTGGGTGGCCATTTGGGCAGATATCGAGCTAGCTGCAGGAGTTGTTTTTTTTGTTTGTTTTTTTTCATACCCCAGTGGTGTCTGGAATGCCAGTGAGACAGAACCATTCACTGCCCTGTAATGCAGGCTGAAGCCAGGGAGCCAAGTGGTCTAACTTAGTGGATCCCACCCCCTTGGAGCCCAGCAAACTAAGATCCATTGGCTTGAAATTCTTGCTGCCAGCACAGCAGTCTGAAGTTGACCTGGAACACTCAAGCTTGGAGGGGCAAGAGGTACCTGCCATTATTGAGGCTTGAGTAGGCGGTTTTCCTGGAAAACACTCTTCAGGATGTTTTCCAGGAGAACTTCCCACCCTAGCATGACAGGCCCATATTCAAATTCAAAAAATACAGAGAACACAAAAAAGATACTCCTCAAGAAGAGCAATCACAAGACACATAATCATTAGATTTACCAAGGTTGAAATGAATGAAAAAACATTAAGGGCAGCCAGAGAGAAAGGTTGGGTTACCCACAAAGGGAAGCAGATTAGACTAATAGCAGATCTCTCTGCAGAAACCCTACAAGCCAGAAGAGAATGGGGGCCAATAGTCAAAATTCTTACAGAAAAGAATTTTCAACCTAGAATTTCATATCTAGCCAAACTAGGCTTCACAAGCAAATATTGAGAGATTTTGTCAACATCAGGCCTGTGTTAGAAGAGTTATGGAAAGGAACAACCAGTACTAGTCACTGCAAAAACATACCAAATTGTAAAGACCATCAAAACTATGAAGAAACTGCAACAACTAACCAGCAAAATAACCAGCTAGCATCATAATTACAGGATCAAATTCATACATAACAATATTAACCTTAAATGTAAATGGGCTAAATCCCTAATTAAAAGACACAGACTGGCAAATTGTATAGAGTCAAGACCCATCGGTGTGCTATGTTCAGGAGACCCATCTCACATGCAAAGACACACATACACTCAAAATAAAGGGATGGGGGAAGATTTACCAAATAAATGGAAAGCAAAAAAAGCAGGGGTTGCAATCTTAGTCTCTGATAAAACAGTCTTTAAACCAACAAAGATCAAAAATGACAAAAAGGGCATAACGTAATGATAAAGAAATCAATGCAACTAAAAGAGCTAACTATCCTAAATATATATGCACCCAACAGAGGAGCATCCAGATTCATAAGGCCAATTCTTAGAGACTTACAAAGGTTCTTAGATTCCCACACAGTAATAGTGGGAGACTTCAACATCCCACTGTCAATATCAGGCAGATCAATGAGACAGAAAATTAAAAGGATATTCAGGACTTGAACTAAGAGCTCTGGACCAAGCAGACCTAGTAGAGATCTACAGAACTCTTCACCCCAAACATAATATACATTCTTCTCAGCACCACATCACACTTATTCTAAAATTGACCTCATAATTGAAAGTAAAACACTCCTCAGCCCTCAGCAAATACAAAGAGCAGAAGTCAAAACAGTCTCTCAGATCACAGTGCAATCAAATTAGAACTCATGATTAAGAAACTCACTCAAAACTGCACAACAATAACATGAAAATGGAACAACTTCCTCCTGAATGACTACTGGGTAAATAATGAAATTTAGGCAGAAACAAGTAAGTTCTTTGAAACCAGTAAGAAGAAAGGCACAACACACCAGAATTTCTGGGACACAGCTAAAACAGTGTTTGGAGGGAAATTTATAGCACTAAATGCCCACAGGAGAAAGATCTAAAATTGACACTGTAAAATCACAATTAAAATAACCAGAGAAGCAAGAGAAAACAAATTCAAAAGCTAGCAGAAGACAAGAATTAACTAAGATCAGGGCAGAACTGAAGAAGACAGAGATAGGAAAAACCCTTCAAAAAAAAAATCAATGAATCTAGATGATTTTTTGAAAAGATTAACAAAATAGACTGCTAGCAAGATTAATAAAGATGAAAAGAGAGAAGAATCAAATAGACATAATAAAACATGATAAAGGCGATATCACCACTGATCCCACAGAAACACAAACAACTATCAGAGAATGCTACAAACACCTCTATGAAAATAAACTAGAAAATCTAAAGAAATCAGTAAATTCCTGGACACATACACTCTCCCAAGACTAAACCAGGAAGAAGTTAAACTCCTCAATAGACCAATAACAAGTTCTGAAATTAAGGCAGTAATTAATAGCCTACCAACCAAAAAGCCCAGGACAAGACCTTTCACAGCCAAATTCTACCAGAGGTACAAAGAGGAGCTGGTACCATTCCTTCTGTAACTGTTCCAAACAATACAAAAAGAGGGAATTCTCCATAACTCATTTTATGAGACCAGCATTACCCTGATAGCAAAATCTAGCAGAGGCACAATAAAAAAAAAGAGAGAGAGAGAAAATGTCAGGCCAATATCCCTAATGAGCATTAATGCAAAAATCCTCAATAAAATACTGGCAAACCAAATCCAGCAGCACATCAAAAAGCTTATCCACCATGATTAAGTTGGCTTCATGAAAGGCTGGCTTAACATATGTAAATCAATAAATGTAATCCATCACATAAACAGAACCAATGACAACAATGACATGATTATCTCAATAAATGTGGAAAAGGCCTTCGATAAAATTCAACACCCAATCATGCTAAAGACTCTCCATAAAGTAAGTATTGATGGCACATATCTCAAAATAGTAAGAGCTATTTATGACAAACCCACAGCCAATATCATACTGAATGAGCAAAAGCTGGAAGCATTTGCTTTGAAAACCGCCACAGGACAAGGATGCCCTCTCTCACCACTCCATAGTATTGAAGGTTCTGGCCAGGGCAATCAGACAAGAGAAAGAAATAAAGCGTAGTCAAACAGGAAGAGAAGTCAAATTTTCTCTGTTTGCAGGTGACATGATTGTGTATTTAGGAAACCTCGTCATCTCAGCCCCAAATCTCCTCAAGCAGATAAGCAGCTTCTGTAAAGTCTCAGGATACAAAATCCATGTGCAAAAATCACAAGCGTTCCTATACACCAATACTAGACAGTGAGCCAAATCATGAGTGAAACTCCCACTAACAATTGCTAAAAAGAGAATAAAATATCTAGGAATACAACTAACAAGGTATGTGAAGAAACTCTTCAAGGAAAGCTACAAACCACTGCTCAAGGAAATAACAGAGGGCACAAACAAATGGAAAAACATTCCATGCTCATGGTAAAAAGGATCAATATTATGAAAATGGACATACTGCCCCAAGCAATTTATAGATTTAATGCTATCACCATCAAGCTACCATTGAGTTTCTTCGCGGAATTAGAAAAATCTACTTCAAATTTCACATGGAACCAAAAAAGAGTCCATATAGCCAAGACAATCCTAAGAAAAAAAAAGCAAAGCAGGAAGCATCACACTGCCTGACTTCAAACTAAACTACAAGGCTACAGTAACCAAAACAGCATGGTACTGGTGCCAAAACACATATATAGACCAATGGAATAGAACAGAGGCCTCAGAAATAACACCACAAATCTACAACAGCCTAACCCTAACCCTAACCCCCCTCCTCAGTAGTCAGGGCCACTGACAGGAGCTGTTTTCTCCCCAGGATATGTCCCTAAGTCATCCTAAAGCTTCAGTGCTGTTGCCTCAGGTCAGTCCTAAGGGAAACCAAGTTCTTGTCCTCAAGGCAGACATCAGGCAGCCACTATTATTAAGGATTTATGCTTTTAGAATACAAGTCTTCGTCAGCTAAAATACATTCTCTCAGTCTGTGGCTTGCCTTTTCATTTCCTTATCAGTGTTTTTCAAAGAGCCCAAGTTTTTGGTTTTGATATTCATTTATTTTTTTTTTAATGTTTCATGCATCTTTTTGTTCCAAGAAAGCTTGCCTACCTCAAGGCCACAGGTAAATTTTCTATTATGTTTTATTCTGGAGTTGTATAGATTTACATTTTAATTTATGTCTGTAATTCTTTTTAAGTTAACTTTTGCATATCATGTGAGATACTGGATACACTTTTTTCCATTTACTTACTTTTTGACTTGCTTAACCAAATGTCAGTCTTCCCCTACAGGCCCCTAAACTTTGGCTTACTCTGGGCCTAAGCAAGCACTGAGGTGCAGAATCTCCTTTAATGAATTATTCTGAGAATCAGCTAACTACTGAGAAAAAGAAAAATACTTCTTGCTAAACTGTTCGGTCATGCCATGTGCTCAGCCCTACACAATTTCCCCACTCTCCCACAAAGTTCTCTCTAGCCCTGCTAAACCCTCTCTAAAGAGGAAAGTCCTGTTTTGGTTTTATTTTGTAATATTTCTAGATTTTTATGACCATATGCAGAAGTTACATGTATCTGCTCCATTTCATAGCTTAGCCCAGTCTTTCAGCCATTCCATCCAAGGGGCCAGATGTGAGAGGGAAGCTATTGGGAGGACTCGAGACATGCACATTTTCCAGAAAAATAGTAACAAATGACCTCCATTGATGGCATTGATGCTTCATGATATAATGAAAACACCCAGGCAAGCTCTACCCAATTCCTAACCAACGAAATTGTAAAATATTTTATTCATTTTTGTTGTAAGCCACCAAGTTTGAGAGTAATGCGTTACACAGTAATAGATAAGCAGACTAGCCACAAAAGGGTTTTAAGACAGAAAATAACACTGATTTTTATGGTAGAAACATCACTAGAACTGTGGATAATGAATCAGAGGTTACAGAAGGAAGAAAGATTTTATTATAAAGAGATTATGGGCCATTGAAACTACAATGTGTCATGGAATTTGTTACACGTATCTTACTCAGTATTCCCCTCCCTCACAAAAAAATCTGGTCAAAAGATACCAATTTCTTTAGATTTTTTGTTAGATGTTGTCAAATTATCTAGCAGAAGATTGTGTCCGTTTATTCCCTTACTGCTTCCTGGATAACTTCTGTATTTACCACTTAAAAATCTGATTTTCATTCAATCTCACAAGGAAAACTAAAATTTATTTTTAATTTGCATTGTACTGATAACTACATTCATCTTTATTTGTTTAATATTTGTATGCTGCTATTTGTTCATATATACTCTTTTAGGTAGGGTGACAGATTCTGGGTTGTTTTTTTCCCCCAATTGAGTTTATTTGCTTGTGTCAAGTTTTCTGTCATATCTCCAGTGAACATTTTATGAGTCTCCTCTCTTTTAAGATCTTTAAAGAATGCCTTTTATTGTTAATTAATGAGCTTAATTTCACTTCCTCCTTGAAGATATCTTTCACTATTTGTCATAAAGTTTTTCCCCTCCATAATCAGATAAATATTCACTCATATTCCTTCTATTTGTCTGTTTCTATGTTTTTTGTTTGGCTTATTTTTGTTTGGGATTTTTGTTTGTTTCATCTGAAATGGGCTTTGTTCTATAGAATGCATATTTAACATTGTTTGCCAAGTGGACAACCATTATAACCCTGCTTAAACTACCTCAAAGAAATATTGCTAATTATTATATATATTCATAGTCTGTTTTGGAACTACCTTTTCTGCTCCACGGATCTACCTGTTGACTATTGTTTACCATTTTATTTCAGATATTGGGATGTTATAGAAACATTTATATCTAGTAAAGCAAAAGCTCCTCTCTCTACTTTTGAAATATTTTAGTAGTTTTCATTTATTCATTTTCCAGATGAATTTTGGAATTGCTTTGACAAACTCACCCAAAATTCTTTAAATGTTGATCTTGTATCAAAATTGAAAATTAATTTTTGATAATTGGTGTCAAAAGTAGTTTAAAAAACATTAAATTTTATTTTTGGCCCTGTTTAAATTTTATACAAGAAAGCTTATTATTGGTACTTTCTATCTGATTTTGCTATAGTCAAATACTTTCTTTTGTATTTCTGAATTACTTATTTCTGGAACAGGAGAAAACCATTGGGTTTTGTATTTTTATATTGTATCTATCTACCTTGTTAAATCTGTTTTTTTCTTATTTATGCCACAGTTGATTCTACTGAGTATTCTTTACTTACCTTTCTGATTTAGACCTTTTAATTGTAAGTGAAGTCACTGCCTTGATTCCATTCTTAAATTATTTGTTGCTCTGTTAATTATCTGTTACTCTGCAACTTTCTAAACTTATTAATTCTAGAACTTTTTTGTATGTGGATGGCTTAGATTCTTTATTTTTTTCTTTTTTTGAGACAGAAACTTGCTCCATCGCCAGGCTAGAGGGCAGTGGCGCTGAATGTTCTCACTTCACTGGTACACGCACTCACACACTCAGCTCCTGCCTTCACTCCCCGATTTCTTTCCTTCTCCTTTCTCCCTACTTCCCTCTCTTCTTCCTTCCTTCCCTTTCCTCCTTGCCTTTTGTTTGAGAAGAGAAGGAAGTTGTTATACAGGCTAGAACTAGAATACGGAGTCCGATGTTGAATACAAGTGTTGACAGCTGACAATTCTTAAATTGTCCCTGATTTTGGTGAAAAAGCACTTGATCTTTTATTATTAAATAAGATGTTAGGTGTAGGATTTTTGTAGATGCCCTTTATTTAGTTGGGGAAAATCCTTTCTATTTGGGTTTATTGTCAGTTTATATCATGAATTGGTGTTGATTTTTTAAAATGCTTTCTGTACCTCTTGAAATTATATGACTTTTGTTCTTTATTCTTTGAACATGGTGAATACATTGAAGAGTTTGTAAATATTAAACCGATCTTGCATTTCTGGGTAATTCTACTCGGTCATGGGGTATAATCATCTCTTTACGTTGCTGGGTTCGCTTTTTGATGTTTTTGAACAGCTCTGTTCTCAAAGTAACACTTGCTACCATAGAATGTTTTGGGAAATGTTCCCTCCATCTCTGTAGTCTAAGAGTTTGTAAATTATTTATATTCTTTCTTCCTTAAATATACAGTATAATTCACCAGTGAAATAATCTTATATGATTTTTGTTTGCTATTTTATTATTAATGTACTCAGTTTTTATATATCTTCTTGAGTTCATGTTGTTCATGCTTACCTTTTTAAGAATTTTTCTGTGTCATCTGAATTATATACTACGTGACATAAGTTGTTCATAGCATTCCCTTATAATTCTTTTAATTTATGTAGGATCAATAGTGATTCTTGCCTTACACTTATTTACTAATTTGTCTTCTCTTTTCTTTTTTTGGTCATTCTAGCTAAAAGTTTGTCAATTTTGTTTGTATTTATTTTCTCTATGTTTTCCGCTTTCTAATTGATGCATTTCTACCCTGATCTTATTATTTTTGCCCTTCTGTTTATCCTGGCTTTAGTTTGCTTTTTTTTTTCTAATTTCATTTCTTATTTTTATTTTTTGGGGTAGATAGCAGGTAATATATAGTTAAAGGATATATGGAACATTTCAGTAAAGGCATGCATTGCATAACAGCCACATCAGAAAATGGGGTATCCATTATCTCAAGTCTTTCTTATCCACATTACCTCTGCCAGAATGACTATCTGAGGGTTTTATATGTCATTGTAGTAAGCAAGGGATGTGAAACAATTGGTGTCTGACCATAGTATCTGCTCATTTTATCATGTAGACTAAACCCATTGGCAGACAGTCTGTTAATTCTCAGCTAATGTGTCAGCTCAGGGGTAGAGATTGTACTTTGGGATACAGTGCATACAGTAAACCTATAGCCACAGTGCTATGTCTCTAATGGCTAGGATACACGGTTCCAGGAATCAAGGAGTGAAAATGGCATTGGCTTTGTCACCACCATTTCAAGTGATCCACTTGCCAAAATTTGCATTCTATTCCCGAAATCTTAGGTCTGCTAGATTAGAGGCATGGTTCCCAATAACTAAATGTTTCTACTAGAGAGTCAGTAATGCTCTGAACTTGAGGCTATGACTACAACATGGTCACTTTGGTCTCTTAATATCTAAGAACTAGCAGGCAAATAAAATTACTATGTTAGGGATAACCAAGGCTGGTTACCATGATGAGCTGGAGCTGCTGCCACAAAATAGAATGGAGCAGGAATGACAATGGCATTTGGGGGGTTTACTGAGAGGGCTATTTACCTTCGGTGTCCAGTGATCAATGGGAAATAGTTGCAAGCAAATCCTGACAAAGGCAAAGCAATTAAGGACTCAGATCACTTGGGAATATAAAACTGGGTCACTCCATCAGACAACTACTCAGACCAACTAAAGTGCTAACCAAAGGTGAACAATTTCTAGAATGATGATTAAGGAGGAAATGGTGAATACTAGTTAGAGCCATGTGAGCTGTTGCAGCCATTGGGAATACAGTTTTCCTAATCCATTCATCACCTAGAAGGGACCTCTGTAACAGATTGAATTTAAATGAGGGCACAAGTGGAACAGAGTAGTGCAAGGGGTGAAATATAACAAAAATCTCTAACGCACTGTTAGAAATCTTCTCAGATGAACTTCTTATTCCAGCCACAGTTGCTGAACCAGTTTGGCATAGGTTCCAAGCAGCTTTATGCAGTTATAAATAGACTTGTAAGGCTAATACTGTACATCTCTTGCCTTGCTCCATAGTTTGCTTGAAATCGGGAAGCAGGTCACTTGTGAGAGTCACTTGATACTCACACATGCACAAATTAGAAATATAAAACAGTTACAGCCACAGGGTGAATAGTTTACCAATGGGGAATGGAAACCAACAGACAAACGTTTTCACCTCTGTCGCCCTGACGTATTACACACTTCTCAGATGATCTTTTGGGGTCAAGCAACAAGTCAACAACACATTTTTGTACTGGTTCTTTCTCCTTTTACGCCTTGCTCCCCTTGCTCATGGCAGCTACTGGAATCACACTCCCATATAAAGTTGTTCCATATAAACCTTTGTCTCAGGCTCTGATTCCTAGGGAGCCCAACCTAAGTGCACTATGAGAAAGCTATTAAGCCTACAGCCCTGATGTTAAATAACTCAGTGACTTCCCTAGAGTCTCACAGATGGTGATGGTCTGAGCCATCATCTTAATCGTATCTTCTGACTCAAAACCCTGTACTCTCTCCACTGGATCACTTCTCAATGAAGTTGGTAAATTCATTGCCTATGAATACAGGGAAAGCTTGGACACTGTCTGTCCTAGTGACCATAACTTTTTGTTTGTCAGATCTCTTTTTTCTTTTTTCAGAGTAAAATCAGAGGCAGAAACATTAAAAAGATAGCAGATGGTTTTACATAAACAATAATGTGGGAGGGGAATGCTATCCACTCAAGGCAGCCCTTTATTCTCCAGTAACCTGGAAGAGGCCCTACATAGACCTTCAGTATCACAGCGGTAGAGTTTGAATAAAGACAATACATTCCTGCCCTCACTTTTACATATGAGAGACTGGGGCCTGGAGAGATTACTTAACCAATTCTGCAAGCTCATTAATGGCAAATATTTAAGTTTTTACTAGATTATCCAAAGAATGGAGTAATTATGTTTCTGGTAAGTTTAAATACAGGTCTATGGAGGAGTCTGAGAATTTTTTACAAAACCTCATGAGAGCCCTTCCAATACTGTATTTCTATAATTCTAAGTAATCATCACATCCAATGAATTAATTATGCCACATGATATTTTCCCAGTGCAATACAGATGGCTTCATCATAGGCTGTAGTTAGAGATGATTCACTGGCATTTTAAAGGCACTGTTGCAACTGTTCCCCAGAAAAAACTCAAAAAGGATGCTTAAAACTGGTGTATATTGAAAACGTATCACTTATCTAATGACGAGTCCCTTTGCAGCACCTGAAAGGGTCCACATGGAATGGAATTTTGGCAAGCTCTGTCAGTGACTTCAGAGACTGAGCTGTGACAGATATGCCTGTGGTTCAGGATCTAGGAGCATGCCTTGTGCTAGCCTTGTTCCAGGGTCTAGGAGTATATCAGCGTGGCTCAGAGCTCAACAACAGAGCCCACTGTTGAAAGGTCCTGGAAGCTGTGACTCAGAAGGACAGCTACAGAGTATGAGGTACAATACAATCTCTCCATTAAAAATGTAATGCCTGAATCCCTTCCATAGCCTTCCTGACACACAGACACCTAGACCCTCTCTGAACTCACCTGCTAGCTGAATTAAATACTGAATCTGCCGTGTCCCAATTAAAGTGAACCTTCCTTACTTGCTGAACGTTATTTTTGGGTATAGTATTACCATTGACATTTAATCCATTCAACAAATACTTATTGAAAACAACATATGTTGGTCTTATATCAGTGGGAGTATAAAGATGACTGTATGCCTCGTTTCTTACAGTATTTGAGCCTTCTGGAACTAAATAACATAACTCTCTCCTTGAAAGAACTTTCAGTATGGAATAAAAAACCAAATGTAAATAAAAGGTTACTACAAATATTATGATAGAGAAAGAGAGAGAGAGAACCTATCCAGTTGGGTAATTTAGAAAGGCTTCCTGGAGGTGAAATCTGTGAGTTGAGTACAAGAGGATTTATAGGGATCATCTAGAAAGGGGGAAACAGCCTTCCAGGCAGAACAATATGTATAAGGTGGGGAGTGAAGGATATAGTCAAGAAATGACAACCAAATCAGGAAGACTGGCTGCTAATGGTTTGAATGTGTCCTCCAAAGTTCACGTGTTGGAAACTTGCCAGTATTACCAGTATTAAGTATTATAGTGTACAATGTTACAAAGTAAGGCCTTTCACAGGTGATTAGATCATAAGGGCTCCACCCTCATGAATGGATTAATGCTATTATGGTAGTTGTGTTAGTATGTTCTCACACTGCTACAAAGAAATGCCTGAGACTGGATAATTTATAAATAAAAGAGATTTAATTGGCTCACAATTCCACAGGTTGCATAGAAAGCATCATTCTGGCCATCGCTCAGCTTCTGGGGAAGCCTCAGGAAACATAATCTAGCAGTAGAAGGCAAAGAGTGAGAGAAACACCTCATGTGGCCAGAGCAGAAAGAGGGAGAGATGGGGATATGCACACTTTTAAACAACCGATGTCATGAGAACTCTTATCACAAGAACAGCACTAGGGGGATGGTGTTAAACCATGAGAAACCACCCCCATGATCCAATTATTGCCCACCAGGCCCCACCACCAACATTGGGAATTACAACTGAACATGAGATTTGGGCAGGGGTACAGATCCGAACCATATCAGTAGGAGAAGGTTCCTTATCAAGGGAGTAGCTTCCTAATAAAAAGGATGAAATTATCCCATTTATCTCTCTATCTCATATGCTTGCTTCCATATTCCATCTTTCATCTTCCACCATGAGAGGACCCTCACCAGATGTCAGTGCCATGCTCTTGGACTTTCCAGCCTCCAAAACTGTGAGGAATAAATTTCTTTCCTTTATAAATTACCCAGTCTGTGGTATTGGTATTCTGTTACAGCATCAGAAATGGACTAAGATTCTTATGTAAAGTGACCACTAGGCAGATGTGGTCAATGAATCTGGGTAGAAAGAAAAGGCCAAATCATAGAGTGTTTTGCAAGAAGCTTAAACTTTACAATCCATGGAGGATGACAGAAGCAGTTTAAGTAAGGTAGTGAGGTTTTGAGATTAATCACTGAAAAGAGAGTTAGGCAGACTAATAATTGTAGCATTTTTGTAAACTGGATTATAACGATTATAATCTTCCAGTATACCTATACAAGTTCTGCTGGTTAGTAGAATAAGCGGCACCTTTCCCTGCTATACCACTAAAGAGAATTCTGTGAGAACTATCGTTCCCATTAAGTCTTCCATATACATCTGAGTAAATTTACTATTATTTCAGACAGGAAGGAAATATGAGTTAATGAGCAATTATCATAGCAGCACTTTTCACAGATGGTTAAAGTGCTTTTCAACTTCCCTGAATCTATGTCTTACCTAGTGTCTCCATCCTCTATACAGTCTGGCTACACGTTTCTCAAATAATAGTCTGTTCGTTTCCTTTGTGCATTTCTTTCTTTTCCCTGTCTCTCTCTCTCATTCATACTCCCTAGAGGTTTTAGTACCAAGCCAAGTTCTAAGGCTGGCTTTACAACTCTTAACTTCTTTAAAAAATGAATTGGTTGATTTAGATCACCATTCCAAAACATGGATCTCCACACTTTATAGTACTATTCTAAAACATTTTAAAACTGCTTCTTGAGAAAATGGAGAAAAAAGACAATGCACTGAGGGATTTGTTGCATTTTTTGTGTGTGTTGTGTTAGGCTTGCATTTGGATCTTAAGAAAAATGAATTAATAATTCTTGGTTCATGACACCTTTCTATCACAGGTCCATGAAAACCCTTATTTCTTTACTTGCTAGTTTGAAACAATAGACTGCAATTAACACAGGTATATCTCCAACCTAACACAAAAACTGGAACACTGGCTGTAATTTAAATCTCTGCATGCAGTTCCCATTCAACTCATTCTCATACTTCCATCACTTGAGGTATCTCTTATTTTGAATTTTGTGTTACTCTCAACTTTGAAAAAATTATACACACACACATACAACATGAGACTTGGGCAGGGGCACAGTTCAAACCATATCAGAACGGAGTTCATGATTATGGGAGTAGATTCCTAATAAAAAGGGAGAAATCATCCCATTTCTCTCTCTGTCTCATGTGCCAGCTTCCATGTTCCATCTTTCACCATGAGATGACCCTCAGTAGATGCCAGTTATATATGCACAGATATTTCTGTATGTTCCTAAAAATTATATTCTAAAGTTTTAACTTTATAGAGAACATATTTTGTTGGAGGTAATCTTTTGGACATTTTTACCACTCACTCTTTTATTAAGATTTATACTTTTGCAAGCAGCTCTCATTCACTTTCCAACTGCTATATATTTTTTCAATATGTAAACATACCAAACACAGCATTCATTTATCTCCTTTCCTGTAAAAGGTCTCTGACATACATTGACAAAAGTCATTCTCAAATAAAAATCTAGAGGTAGGAATGCTGGATGGTAGAGTATGCAAGTTTTCCATGTAGATAAATAAATGTTCTTTATACTTAAATAACACTCATTATCGATGGTGTTTGCTGATTTATTTTTAAAAACCCAATTATTAGTAAAATTAAAATATTCAAAATTTTAAAGGAAATTTTATACTCTGAAATTCCAAAGTCTGAGGACTCAAGGCTAGAGAATACATGAAAAAGGCTAAATTTCATCCGCATATGTGAAGGAGTTATAGTAATAGTGCTTATCTCACTGGGCTGTCACGAGGATTAAAGAGATAAAGAATTATAAACACGGGTATACACTAATTGTTTCATACACCACAGCCCCTGGCTGCCTTGGTTTCAGATGGCAGTTTCTAAATGCCTCGGCTTGTGCAGCAGGCTTTGTTGTGCTCACTGTAGCATTCAGACTTTCTCAAATGGGATAACCCTGACCAGTGCCAGGGCCATGCTCTCGGAGCCTGAGAGCAGCTTTCGAGATGGCATTTATTCCTTGCATTTACCTGTTCTAGAGAACATCTGCAGTGCTCAGTAATAAAGTTAAGCTTTGCTTACAGTGATGCCCTTTGTTTGTAGATAATTGTTTATTTCTTTTGACAATATGGAGGAAGCAAGGCTGCAGCACACAAGGGTATCTTGGAATTCAGTTGCCTCTGACTCTGTCTTTGGTCTGCCTCGAGTTTCCTTTCCTATAACGAACACAACTAGTCATATTGTTAACAGCCAGCTCTGAGGGATACACTACATCAAAAGGGGAAGGAGAATAAACTACCAGTCTGTTAAAAGAAAAGCAAGTTTTTCTCCAGTTTCAAGACTAAGAGCCAACTCCCCAGGGAGTTCCACGGTGGTTTTTCCTGGCTGGGCACTGGAATCTAATGCACACTGAGATGAGTTTAGCTTCATGTAAGAAATGATTTTGGATAATAGAGATCACAAGGCACCAGACTTAATTTCCACTCACAGATCAGATTCATCAATTACATGTCCAGTTGTTATTTAAATAATTCAACAAAATACTATTTCATAAACCTCCACAGTTCTTGGCATTTGTTTACATACAAGGGGAGGATTTTTGCAATTCCTTGAATAATGTCATTTTGTTCAACCTAGTTTTGTTATAACTTTGAAGAGGCAAAAAATTCATTCTTAGCCAGGGCCACTGTCTGTGTGTTTGCACATTCTTCCCATGTCTGTGTGCATTTTCTTTGCGTTCTCCAACTCCCTCTCACATCCCAGAACTGTGCACATTGGGTGAACTGGTATGTCTAAACAGTCTCCATTTGAGTAAGGGTGGATGCTCCCTGCAGTGGACTAAGGTGTTCTGCCCAGTTCCACCCTGTATCATCTGCCTTGTGGTGCTGGGATAGGCTGGGGCTACCAAAGGCAATACACGTGAATAAGCATGTTGAAAAATGAATGAATGAATACAAATGATTGCTAAATAAAAACTCTTAAAGTATAAGACGATAATACAAATGCACAACATTAAGTAATATGGTACAAAAGTACTCTGGGAGTCCACCATATTTCTAATTGCTTATGTTTTGACTGCATGGTGATAAGAGGTGCTCCTGACCATTTTTGCTTTGTAAACATTTATTCCTTGATTTAATCCACCACCACTACGACTGCTATCACTCACTGATTCACCAAAACATAAATAATTATCCTACTTTTTTTATTGTTCTTAAATGTATGTATAGGTCACATTTATTACAATGTTTAATATTAGAGATGTTTTGTTTCTTTATTTAGAAGTTTGGTGATGTTTCTGTGACCAAAACTATGCCATAGGAGCTTAACTCTTGTTTGCATCAATTAACCTATTGGTTTTCTTATATATTGTTTTGCTTAAAATCAGTTTCCAAGAACCTACTGATGACATTAAGTGAGGATTTACTGTAGTTGGTTTTTTGCCCAAGAGACTCAAGTCTGAGATACTAGAGTGTTTGCACCAGGAAAGGGTCCTGACACAGTTAATAGAAATGTCTCAAAGACAAACTTGCTTACTTTAAAAAATAAAATATTATTTGCACTTACTGTGTGTCTAGCACTGTGCTGGTTACTGAGGATACAGACATGAATAAGATGAGTAAGACATCCTTCTCATGAAGTTCTGGCTTGTGGGGAAGGTAAGCAATGTAATGAACAATACCATGGTACAATACTAGTGGTAACCTCTACAAAAGCACCATGGGCAGGTGCTGGGGTTGCACAGAGGAGAGCAGCTAACTCACTGAGGATGCTGAGTGACCAACAATATGGATAAGATGCTGTTTAGATAGGGCCTTGAAGCACAGTTGGGATATTTCTAGGCAGAAAAGGAATCCCTGTAAGAGGAGAAAACCATTGGAACAAAAGCATGAAACTGATACAACCTAGAACATATGAAGAAGGCCTTGATCTTGGAATAGGTCCCAAGACTCTGTGCCATTTTTTTGCTCATTTTCCTCCTGCCATGCCCCACAAGAGTGCAGATTAACAACATCAGATGATGCACAGGAAGGATACAGTGTATGGCACATAGACACTAGTCAGTAAATGTGATTTTCCTTATGATGAGTCTACTTATGCTCGCCCTTGGTGATGATGACGATGATAGCTTATAGCATGCTTTCTAGATGGTAAGCATTTTAAGAGGGTTAAGTGTATCATCTCATTTGATCTTCACCACAAACCTATGAGGCTAGAACTCTTGTAATTATGATTACAGCCATTTACAAATTAGAAAACTGAATCACAAAGAAATTAAAGAACTACTCTAAGATCACAAACCTTTTAAATTATTGAAGACCAAGATTTGGTTCTGGGTGTACCTGGTTCAGAGCTTGACCTTAATCTCTACTACTGTGATATTAACAATAACAATCACCATTTATTGAGCTTAAGGTGTATTTAGACAACAGCATGATGAGGTACTGTTATATCCATTTTATTGATAGGGAAACTGAGCTTCAGGGAAATTAAATGACTTATCCAAAAGTACATAGTGGTATAGTTAGAAATGAACCCATGTCTGCAGACTCCAAAGCTAATGCTTTTCTTATTGCTCCATAGACAGTCTCCCATATTGAATTCATGGTAGTTTGATCAGGGTCAAAGACCAACCCTCAGAATCCTCCAATATGCTTCCTGCTTGAATATTTGAAAGATTCTGATTAATGCACCCAGTTTCTGTCTGTATTCCAAACCAGTATTTAGAAATCCTATTTCTTGCTGTGGCATCACTAGACCCAGGTGTCTCTCCTTCTACCCTTTAAGAGCACCTGGAAACTGGCCGTATTTAGGACAAGCATCTCAGACCAAGGCTCTGAGACTCTAAATAATGTTCTTAACAGTGCCATTTATTTCTTCTCCTTCCCATCAAGCATTTCCCTTTTCTAGGGCAATCATTAGAAACATTCACTCACTTTCTTAAGAGCCCATCTCCTACTGCTGACTAAATCCCAAATATTGAGCTTCAGATTCAGGATGAGAAAGCTCAGCCTTGCAAGCAGTCTCCTACAGGCTGGGCTGTCAAGTGTTTCAATTTAATTGGGAAGGAAAAAGACGACTATACAGGATTGAGGACTTCCATTTTTTATTTGTTAGAGAACTTGGGGATTTTTTCAAGTCTGTAATAGAGTGTGACTCAAGTCTATAGGGAAGCAAGTTTAAGCTACTAGGTTCCTAAATCACGAAGCCCCCTGATTCTACTTTGTAAGCAAAAATAATATCAGAATTAATGTCTATTTCCCTCAGCTGTGCTCCGTGAGGATAGTATTGACCTTATGGCCTCATTTTAGTGCAAAGTAATGTCTTATAATTATTCTGCAATTCATTGTGAGGTACATTTATGTTCACATACACAAATTCAAAGGTAAGGTTGAAGTTAAATGTGTGTCATTATCTTCTGAGCAACATTAGGGGAAGGACAATGTGTTTTATGCTTTGATCATGACATCACCACAAAATTTAGCCCCAGAAACGTTCAAGGAATATTTACTAAATTAACATAACCAAGATGTAAAGTAATTCTGTTTTCCACAGAAAAAAGGGACACATCAAAATAGGTGTTCCTAAATTTTCATTAGGCTTGTGATATAGAAAATTACTACAAATCTAACACTTCCTAATGTTACCGCCTCGATATTTACTAAACATTGATTGAGCACTGATATGAGTCAAGCATGTTGCAGACTAAGACAGAATATCTGACCTAATTGAGGGTTGGCAGTCTTTTAAGGGAGACGGCCCCTTAACACATTAATCTTATAAAGCAAGGTAGGTATTGCAGTTAGAGGTGTGTGAGGATGTTGTATGTGGCATGACTCTCAATTGGAGAGTCAGAAAGTACTTCAAAGAGACTGGAGTGTGGAAGAAAAAGGAGAACACTCCAGACTAAAAAACAGAGGTAAAGAGGTGCAACATGTTCTAAGACCGGCAAATATCAAGTCTGTCCTAGGCAGAGATCATGGAGGAAGGAGAGGAGGCTGGCGCCAGGTTCTAAAGATTTTGAATATTACTAAAAGAGTAGCTTCTTGCAGTCAGTGATTATTCACTTTTTTTTTTTTTTTAAACTGCAATGTTCACATGTGGATCTTTCTCTCATGGGCATACCCAAGATAGTGCAAATCCCTAATGACTCAGCATTTCAACTCCTTCCTTTACAGTCAAGAAAGCATGGTGTGAGGGCCAGGCACGGTGGCTCACACCTGTAATCCCAGCACTTTCAGAAGCCACGGTGGGGAGATCAGTTGAAGTCAGGAGTTCGAGACCAGCCTAGCTAACATGGTGAAACTCCATATCTGCTAAAAATACAAAAATTAGCCAGGTGTAGTAGTGCATGCCTGTAGTCCCAGTTACTCTGGAGGCTGAGACAGGAGAATCCCTGGAACCTGGGAGGCAGAGGTTACACTGAGCTGAGATGGTGCCACTGCACTCCAGCCTGGGTGATAAGCAAGACTCTGTCTCAAAAACAAAACAAGAAAGAAAAAAAAAGAAGAAAAGAAAGCATGGTATAATGATACTGGGTGAGTGTAATCTTATTTCAGACATCCTGAATCAGCCATAATAAGAAAAAATAAGTATTCTCAAGCTTCCATACATCGATACTTTTTCATAATGATCTGTGACACCTCTTACAGCCTCCCCTCCCCAAACTGTTATGTCCCAATATCATGATTGAACTGTGGTTCTTGGGAGTTTATCATTGTGATAACCCTTACAGCCTCCCCTCCCCAAAATTGTTGTCTCAACTTTATGATTGAACTGTGGTTTTGGGAATTTTATATAATCTCTAGCTGTGGAGTCATATAGTCAGTTATATATTTTAGGACCTTCATAAAAGCCAGCGATTACCATCTCATCTCCAAGTCAGAGCATTACTGAAACATTAGAAAGGTAAGGCCATTCATACCTTGTTCTCCTTCCATTCCTAAGCACTTGGAAGCTTTCTTTTGGAACTTCCCATCTGTAAGAGGTTTGGATTTTGCAGAACTCCCCTTGGCCAGATTGTCTTTGGAGAGATATCTGCTACAGAATACATCCTGTTTTGTTATTTCAAATTGATCTCCCCACTTTGGTGAAAAGTCACCAGTTTAACAATTAGAAACTGCTGTGCTCGCTTGTTTTTAGTTCCATACTGAGAATACTGTGTTTTACTTGAGTTCTATTCCTGAGTGATACTCAAGTTAAGAAGCAGGTGTGCTTGGTAGTATTTAATGCCTTCAGTGAGTAAAGCGCTACAAATGAACTAGCCCATGTAAAGTGAGCTTCAGTGAATGCAGAACCATTAATTTTTATTTTCTCTTCCTCACTTTCAAAGGAGCCATGATTTGAACTTTTATGATCTCTTTCCTGCATATAGCAATAACCTCCTAACTGGTTTCTCTGACCCAAATCAAAAGCTTTTCCAGTCAATGTTTTTGGTACTGAGTGATTCCACAACAAACAGAATCCTGTCACTCTTTCATAACACCTGTATTAGTCTGTTTTCACACTGCTGATAAAGACATACCAGAAGCTGCACAACTTACAAAAGAAAGAAGCTTAATTGGACTTACAGTTCCACATGGCTGGGAAAGCCTCATAATTATGGCAGAAGGCAAGAAAAAACAAGTCACATCTTACACGGACGG
Source organism: Cebus imitator (assembly GCF_001604975.1). Lineage (NCBI taxonomy): Eukaryota > Metazoa > Chordata > Mammalia > Primates > Cebidae > Cebus > Cebus imitator. The sequence continues at coordinate 886,341 of NW_016107864.1, forward strand.
ACGGCAGCAGGCAAAGAGAAGCTCACTCGTGCAGGCAAACTCCCCTTTTTATAACCCTCAGATCTCGTGAGACTTACTCACTATCCCAAGAACAGCATGGGAAACACCTGCCCCCACGATTCAATTACCTCCCACTGGGTACTTCCACAGGTGGGAATTCAAGATGAGATTTGGGTGGGAACACAGCCAAACCATATCAACACCTTTCATGGGCAATCCTGTTTCTGAGAGATTAAAATTTAAAATTCATGAATCAGACCTAAGAAACCTCTCAAGTCTCATCACCTGTTACACTCATCCAAACACAATAAGTTTTTGCTAACCTGAACTATGAGTGTTTCTTTATCAAACTGAAGTCTATCTCTCTCTGCCATGTATTTGCATAGGTTATTCTCCGAAATTCATTTCTGCCTGAAATGTTGTTTTTCTCCTACTCAATTTACTTTTTCCCCTACTCAATTTACTATGGAACTTAAATTGACGCTTTAATATGCAATTCAATAATCTCTTTGCCTTTGAAATCTTCTCAAGAATTTCTAGGAAAGATTCATTACTCATTCCTTCATTCAATCAATACCTATTAAGCACCTTCTGTGTGTCAAGCATTGTTCTCACTGCCAGGAATACAAATGAACTAGACAAAGTTCCTACCCTCATTTATTTGACACTCTAGTGTAGGTCAATATAACAAAAATAATAAACATAACATATAATATATAACTCAAAGTAGTTAAGAGTGTATTAAGAATAATAAATCAGGTTACATAAAATTATTTGGGGTTGGAAAGTGAACTTTTGATATCTTTTTCAACTACAAACAGCATACTCTACTTTGGAAAATGACTCGTTTCACATGTCTTGTCTTCATTATAGCTCCTTGAGATGATAAATGCTATTTCCCTTTGTCATCTTTGATCTCACCTTCAAAACACTCAATAATTCTGTCCTGAATGAATGAATATGCACACATATGAACAGCTGAATAAATGAACTATTCTGCACACTTTTATTTTCAGTCCATTGGAAAGGAAGTTTGTTGCACAGTAATAAATGAAATACTCTCAAGGTAACAAACACTTTAACAATACTGGGACTCTGGCCAAAACCTAATTCACCTTCAGCATGTTGATTGCAATCATAAACTGCTCCTTAGACCAGGCATCTGAGTCATTTAATGCCCAGGTATCTTGAAAGAGAGATAGAGCTTCCCTTAGCCAATTTTTCTATGCTCTGTTATGTCACAAATGAAGACGTCTCTCCAATTCCTAAAATAAACAACAAAAACAACAACAAAACTATACTAGCTTTATAAATTACTTTTCAAACTGAGATTTGTCTATAAAACAATTTTCTGGATAATTATCCAAAGTGTGGAAATCTTTATATTGTAAAGAGACATTTAAAATAACATAATTATATGGCCAAAGAGATACAAAATTCATACTTATGGCAGATAAGTAGCACTTGGTCCCAGGATGCCCATTAACTCACCCTGAAAGATGAGTGACCAGATCTTTTACTCATCTACTTCTCAGTTTCCACATCTGTACAATGAGCTTCTTTAAGTCTGCAGTTTATCTGATAATCCCCATGTTATTCTGCTCTCTTTATATCTCTACAAAACCAATTGAAATTTCCAATCCTCACCACTGACTTGTTCCAAAACAAGAAACCAGAAATAGGGTACAACATAAAACAAAGTGTCTCGTATGAATTGTTAATTTTGTGTTTGCGTTTTATTTGGTTTTCAGCAGACAAAGCACAGGACAGGACCCTTTTTGGGGAGGAGGGAGGTTTAGTTGCAGGCAACAGATATCTAGTAATCAACTTTGGTTAATGTATGCCAAAAAGTAATTTATTGGAAAACTGTGGGTTCACTGATAGAATTAAGGAAAAATTAGAATAACAAGGCTCAGAAAAGATCAGACCTAGGACAACTCTGGGGTTTAGACGGAAGAAACTAATGAAGAATCTCCTTAGGGCTTTGCTTAGAGAGGAATAAACTGTATCAATGACTAGATACTACGACATGCTGCTCAAAAAAACAGAATCTAGAAGCAGAGTACTCGTTGATGTAGCTTGGGTCACTCTTATTTCAAGAATGATGTACTTTACAGACTTGCTATGAATGTATCTCATGGAAAAAATGCAATTTTCCAATGGACAGAAACAGATGCTTTCAGTAGAAAAAATGGGAATAGATGTTGGACAAGAAGAATGCTTGCCTCAAGCAAAAACTTGGGAGATCAAAAAGAAGGGGCTTGACAAAATAGAAAGAGCAAAGATTTTTGTGTTAAATGGCCTGGGGTTCAAAAAAGATTTTGGCATTAAATGGCCTGGCCCCCTATTTAGTAGCTATTTTATAGAGATTATTTTTATTTACTAAGATAGTTGCTTTTAGAATAAATGAGGTAATCTATACAAATTAATATCTAGCTCAAAGCACTTAATAAATTGAAGCTATTATTCATATCATTATCAAAGAGTAAATGTGTTCAAGGTGTTTAGGGATGAGAATGCAAACATATAATGACATGTTACCGGAAGGCTCTGGATGTGGCTTCGAGGACACAGCTGAGCGATAATCAGAATGCAGCCCCAGGATGCGTGCATGTTTCCGGATATCTGATTGCCAAACTCACTATCTGAAATTAATCTTAGAATTGCCTCCTGCTGTGCCCTCATTGCAGTTCTAGCCTCTTCTTTTTATTATCTTTGGCTTAAAGATACAATGTTCAAATAATGGACGAAGAGGAGAAAATTGTGATGTTTAATTAAAATATGAGCTACAAAGGCAGCAAATCACACTGCCATGTGTGTACCTATGCAACAATCTTGCATGTTCTTCACGTGTACCCAAAAACCTAAAATGCAATAAAAAAATATGAGCTATATGTCATCCATTCTCCCTGTATTCACTTGATATTTGTCAAATCTATTATAGCCAATAATACTTTTATATATGGAAAGTATCCTAAGGTTTGCGAGGGGCTGGAGCAGTCTGTACTGGTGCAGGCAATTAGTAGATATATCGTCTGCACGAAATTTCAAAAATAATAAAACCAACTAAAGACGATCTGCTTTTTATTATCACTATATACTGGCAATTCTAAACAATGTCGGTGATAAAACAGTCTTTGTGAAAATAAGTAATTTAAAATGTAAGCTGTTGTAATTTTAAGATATTTTCAGCCTTAAGGCAATGTGATTGTGGCACCTGAGTCATGCAATCAGGCAACTATAACCTAGGCAGCTGTAACCTTTGTTCCCTGATTATATCAGCTTTTTTCTTACCTACATTGTTTTGTAAAAATGTTGTAAGGGTCCCAGGGGAGACCCCCCCCTTCTCTCTTAACTGTTGATCTTTCATTATAAATTAACTTCCCTCTTTCTTCTCTCACACAAAGACTTCATGATTATCATGTCTAAGATGAGATATTAAGTATACTCCTTTAAACTGGATAGGCAAAGAAAAGAAGCTATGTGGAAAAGAAAACAAACGGTAACTAAATTGTAGTAACTCATAAACCAGGCTTGTATAGAAAATGTTGTAATCCCACTAAAAATCATGGTTTCTTGCCTATATAAGCAAGACCTTAACTTTTAACTTCAAAGCACTAACACTGTTTCTTTAGAATCTGTGTAACTAACATTGTTCCTTTAGAATCTGTGTTACCCAAACAGCTCTTCTCAGCTTTATGTTTGATTACAGTCTTTTAAACTGAATTCTGATCTCTGTGATTATTTTAGGTTGACATACTCCTCACGCAGTAGAAAGCTCCCTCCTTTCCTCCTTACTTCATCATCCTATAAGTGTATCTTTCTCATCTTTTCTGTTCTATTATTAACTTTTAGAGGACAACTTCCATATCTTGTTAAAATTTGCAGGCTTCATGGAGACGCAACAATCTTATGATCAAGGGAGAGGAGTGGGTCTAGGGGCTCACCATAGAAATCACTGGTTCTAGTTACTTTCCTTAATTAAGATTTCTAATTCATAACTTAGAATCAATTAAATTTAACATGGAGTCCTTCATCTGAAAAATGGGATAATAATACTTACTTGTGAAACTGAAAACTCTGATGCAAATTAGCAATAAAACAGATAAAATTCCAGGCACAATGCATTCCACCTAGGCTTTCAGAAATGCTGCTTATTTTTATATCATTAGAATCATTAAGTCAAAAGATATATAAAAGTCTGTCATATGTCACAAAACAAAAATGAATGAGACATAACTCTTGCCCTAAAGCGCCTCATATACACTATGAAGAGGTCTAACATCCAGTGAAAACAGCCAATAAAAAATACAGGGCAGGACAGGACGTGGCAAACCTTCAATTCCAGAGGGAAGGGGGCATTCAGAAAAGGTTTCTAAGAAAAGGTAACAGATGAAATACAGGGGTATATGCTATGTAGAGACATCACTGAATGGAAGGATCATGTCAATTATTGAGAAATCAGAAGGTTAATATCATAGGAGAATGCTTCCATAAAGAAAAAAGCAAGACACAAAACAGTAAATGCAATTTTAATATGACGGAACATACACATAGAGTAAATACTGGAAGGAATTCTTCAAATTGTTAAAACCACTCATCTCTAGGTGCTGGAACTATGGGTGTCTCTTCTTTCCTTCGTGTGTCAAAGGGCATGACCATAAAATCGGAAACAAAATGCTCCTGTGCTATGTAGCGAAGTTTGTCTCTACAAAAATTAGCTGGGTCTGTTGGCACACACCTGTAGCTGCTTGGGAGGATAAGGTGGGATGATCACCTAAGCCTAGGGAGGTAGATGCTGCAGTGAGCTCTAATCATGCCACTGCACTCCAGCCTGGGTGATAGAGCAAGGTTCCTGTCTTAAAAAAACAAACAAACAACAACAAAACACACACACACACACACACACACACACACACACACACACACAAAGAAATGCTGTGTTTTTTTAAAAGAAGGTGAACAAATACCATTGAAAATCTAATCAGTGAAACAGCATTATTTTCCAAATTCAAAATTCTGGTCCCTGGGCTGCAGAAAACTAAAGGCTACATTTGTTAGAAATAAAATTTTACTTACGGGGCCCCAGAGCAAGTGGCAGCTTCAGCCAATAAACATTGAAAAGCCCTCTACTCTTTGGATCTCTGTCTTGTGTGAGATGTGACTCTTGTGATTTGATTTTGGAAAACGGATGGCGCTGAATGAGGAGAATGAAGGGAAGCCGCAGAGAGTTGTGTCTAGCTTATTGCAACTTTAGAATCTGCTTTAAACACTCAATGTTGTTCTTTCATTTTTGGCCATTAGATAAAGAATGAGTCATGATGTTGAAACAGACCTTTTCATACTTCTGATCCTTCCCTGAATGCATCTCCACTTTTCTCCTAGCAAAGCCTATTCACTTCCCCAAACTTTTTCATCTGTTAAACCGAGTGGGGAGAGTTGCTGAGCCAATGTCTTTCTTGCTCCAGAAAGACTGGATTGGCTCAGCAACTCTCCCCATTCACTCGGTTTTTTCCCTATCATTGTGTAAGCACCCTCAGCAAAGCTCTTATCCCATTTCCCAAGAATTGTTTATTTGTATTTATTTTTCAGTGTACTGCTGTTACTGTAAGGCAGGACCTAGCAATATTCTGTCTTAAATATCCCATACTTCACAGACTGCAGACTGCCTAGAACATGGTAAATGACGAATAAATGGTTGATCATTGTATATTAAATCCAAGTAACTTTAAAGTTTATTCTACACTGTTGCCCACCATTTCTTTGCAAATGCCTGTCCTTCAGCTACAACTCTGAGGATTCCTCCTCAGTCCCTTTCATTGGTTCCTTTCTTCCTACTTCTTTTTTTTTTTTTTTTTTTTTTTGAGACGGAGTTTC